>NW_024466146.1:6600000-6785000 GCF_017591425.1 Ochotona curzoniae | reverse complement strand
TTGTTATCTCCTCAAAAAAAATAATGATGGAATGAACTTAGTGTTAGCTGCTGTATTTCCACATAATTTAAACCAAGAAATCAGTGGGGCAAAGGAAAGCATAGAAGATAATCTATTATTTTTCTCTGCATACAGTACCAGATATAAACTAAAGAATAATGAATTGGTTTTGCAGAGCATTTGGAAAGATAAGAAATACACATGTGTGACACATTTGGAACTAATATGTGCAGGCATCCATATTATCAAGCTCTACCTCAGAAATGAACAACAATAAACCTTGAAACAAAAAAACCTTGAAAAAAGAGGTATTTACTTTCCAGTAGTGTTCATACTGATTCTTTCAAACCTATAACTGAATACCTGAATTGTTCAAGGAACAGGAAGTTCTTAACTCATTCTCAATCAGATATAAAATACCAAAAAATTTCATCCTTGCTATTATATCAGTTATTGAAAAATCATTGATGGCTTCCATCTTGTCTTTGCGAATCAAGTACAACTAAATGGATTTCTTATTTAACTTAGTTTATCTATAAAAAGTGAACAAATTTCATAATTTAGATTTAATAGCACAGTGAAACTTACCACCCCACTCTCCCTCCTGCCTGCTTTCCCTACACATCCTTCCCTTTCCTTATTTCGTTTTCTCTTTTAATTTTTACAATGGCCTACTTTGTTTTCAATTCACAATCAAGTTTAACACTCCATTACGTAAACATTACAACACATACCAAATAGAACATTAAAAAATTTTCTTTTTACTATTTCTCAGGAGTATAGCGGTAATCAGATCTCAAAGCACCAACCTTGCTCATACAGAATACATTTCTTGTACTCTATTAGCTACTGCAGATCATGGAAAACATCCGAAATCTCTCTCTTTGCCACTGATTTATTTGACTAAACATAACGGTTTCCATTTCATTCCTTTCTGTGGCTGAGTACTTCTCCATAGTGTGTGCTACACTTTAATTCAAATGAAGATCAAGACAACTTCTGGATTTTGAATACAATGTTAAAAACGATACTTATCTTTTCTGCTCAGTCCTCATTACTGAAAGTAGAAAAGAATGACAGGGAAGAATCCTGGAATTTTTATTTAACATTGTGTTCATTTGACCTGCTGACCTTACAACTGTCCAATTTCATTGCCGTTTGGAGAATATTTATAGGATTATATTTAAATGTTTGGATTATTTTTAACACACAAAGACAAAATAAATGAAATATGAATGTTTCTCTAATAAATGTGAATGCACTTTATATGGGATCATTTGCTAGATTTAGTTGATTTTATAATAACCTCTGCTTCTTTACAATGCAGCTACTCATTTGACCCAACTTATGACATGAGTCAGAACAGCACAGGTAGTTAACAAATGAAGGCAGTATTTTTTGAAGAAAAATAATGGAAAAAATTCACGGTGAAAATTTTTCGAAAACGTAGGAAAACAAAAGAGGATTTGGCCTTTATGCTGTGATGCTGATTTGAAAATTACAGAGTCTATAAAAGAATATCCAGAAACATCTAATTTTGAGTGGGATTACAGATTCCATGGACTGTATTTTCTTAAGCATATCATTTAAGCAAAGATTATAATCTCATTATACTTGTTTTTAATAATCCACGCTAGGAGCTTTTAAAGTTAGCAATTTACTTCTGGCTGTACATTAGTGGGATAGTATAAATTAACAGAATATTCATTTATTGATTTACTCAAGCCACATAAAAATCACTCTAGTGATTGAATAAAACCAATATATAAATATTGTAGTTGAAGACAGAGAAATGCACACTCACACAGCAAAAGTGAACGACTGAAATCGTTTCAATTACTCAATTCACAAACGCACACAGTAGCTGAGGATGAGCCAAGCTGGTGCCAGGAAGCTGCAATTCCAATGTGTCTTCCATGTGAGCGGCAGAGACCCGGGTATTTGAGCCATTACCTCCTGGATAGTGCATTAGCAGAGCAGAGCTGGGACTGGAAGCCAGGCACGGCAATGTGTGATGTGAGCATCCGAAGCAGTGTCTCAACTGTTCTACCAACTACATCCTTCATGAATGTGCTTTATAGCCAAGCACAACAGGCTCAGTGACAACTGCCCCTGAATTCCTATGAGGCAGCAATCCTCTACAGCAGAGAGGGAAAGGAGTAGAAGACTTGTTCCTATGAAAGATACTGAATTTGCTAAACACAAACACAAGGAAGCTAAAAAGCTAGGGGCCAGCACAGGGGTTCAACAGGGTAATCCTCCAGTTTGCTAGTGCCAGCATCCCATATGGTCACCAGCTCTAGTGCTGGCTGCTCCACTTCCCATCCATTTCCCTGCTTATGGCTTGTGAGAGCAGCAGAGGATGATTCAACTCCTTGAGCCGCTGCACCATGGAGGAGACCATTATGGTTATTTGAGAAATGAACCAGTGCATGGAAGACCCTCTTCTGTGTCTCTCCTTCTCTCTGTAAATCTGTATTTCAAATTAAAATAAATCACAAAGAAAAAGAAAAACTAAAAATGTTTAACAAAAAATAAAAGGTAAAAGAGGCCACATTTAGTAATTGACCCACACCATCGGGTTTGAAAAGGGTGCTCTGTAGTGTTCACATAATGAAGAAGTTGCCCCGTAACACAGTTCTCCAAACAAACCCCTGTTGCTGAGCAAAACATGACTATAATAAGAAATTATTTCTTTACTAGTAATACAAATAAAGGCCACAAATAATTCTGAAATATCTTTCCATTCCAATAACTAGTTTGTTTATGAAAAGATGCTAGACAAACGCCAATGTTTCTAAGTTAACATCTTGACAGTATACACTATCTTCAGATTGTCTTATTTCTTGAATAAAAATATCAATAAGCAATTCCAGAGCGATTAAAGAAAAGCAAATTATCAAATGCAAAGACACAAAATACATTAAATAATCATGGGGCTTCTTGATGTGAACCAAATGTATTAGAATGAAAAACAAACAAACCTGGGGTTAAAGACCTGAGAAGTATGGAGTTTATTTCAGAAACACTGAATCCATTAAAAAATCAGAATGGAGGGTTGATTACAGTTATAGCAGAAAATATAATGAGCTGGTACTCAGTGACAGCACCTATATCTTCTTTGTATTAACTTATATCATCTATGTTTAATTTTTCGATGTCTGTAGAACCATAAATAGATTTACAGTGTATCTGGATCCATGATCAGCCCTACAACTACAAATGGAAACAATAAATTTTCGAGGGAAGTCAAGTTTCTGGATGTCACTTCAAACACAAGGTGAATCACAATGAAAACCCCATTTAGGTCTCTATCAGGAATTATGCTGATAGCTGGAATAATAATATAGAGGTATTACATTTGTATTTGGCATAAGTAATTAAAAAACAGTTAGTCCAGTCTATGGCACAGCTCAAGTTACCAATATTTATTTAGAAAAATAATAATAAAAATCAGTCAACTCAGTCTGAAATTGTGCTGAAATCAAAAGTATAATAGCTTAAAAAGTCAATTAAGTATAATTTATTTTTACCCATAATCTCATTCTGAGAAAGTTCTTAGGACACTAATGTCCTAGTGCATTATGCAAAATCTATCTAAGGTTTACAAGTATATTACCAAATATCTATATTATTTTTCATTAAACTACAGTGAAAACCTAGAACACGTAATGCCAGGTCAGTAAGTAATAAGTAATAAGTCTGTTTTTTAAAAAAGACAAATAAAAACAAAAAATAAAATCAGAAAATGCATATGAAATTTGAAGTTCTAAGGGATTCTTGGAATTTTTACCATGATCCAGTAAAGTTTTCACGGGTAAATAGAAAGGTATATGTTCCTGGCACCAAGAGTGAGGGGTGGGAACACTTCAGCAAAACACAACTCAAAGAAAACTGGAGAACTTGCTACAACTTTGATGAACCTTGAAAAGCACTACACAATGAAAGAAGCAGTCACAAAGGCCAAGATATTGTAAACTTACATTCATATAAATATCCCACAGTGAAATCCACAGATACAAATTTGATTAACCATTGCTTAGAATTAGCGTAGGAGATGGGAGAAGAGGGTGGGAAGGTTTGGGAGGTGGTAGATAAGTAGCACCAATGGATTTCTTTTTGAAATAATAAAAAAATTATTTTATTCTGAAAAATTTTTAAGTTGATTGTAGTAATTCTTGTGACATATTGGAGTACCTGGGTTCAATTCCTGGCTGTGTTTTCAGTGCTGTGCACCCTGGGAGACAACCATGATAACTCATTATCTGGCTTCTTACTACCCACATGGAAGAGCTGGACTGAGTTTCCAGCTTCCAGGCTGGCCTGCTCCAGTTCTGGCTGTTGTTGGCATTTGGGTACAAACTAATGAAGGGACAATCTCTGCCCTTTAGCCTTTTACATAAGAAAATATTAATTCTTAAAATTGGAATGTTAGTACAAAGCTATTCTTTCCTTTGATACTAAAATATAACTCCTATTGAATTTGGATCAATAAGTTGAGCTATTCTTACACAATTCTATGATTTAAGTTACAAAATAAACATCTATTTCAAAAAAATTAAAAATGAAGAGCCTAAAATATTTCAAAGTTTGGAGTTAACATGAATATTTGACATATTTAGAGAACACATTTACATGGAGTGATGAAGACAGTTTGAGGAATAATGCTGCAGTACATTAATTCAAGGGCCTCTGAATAAACTCACATACACACAGCAGTTGCTTCTACTAGGTAAGAGTAGCACCAAAATCCTCACAAGTAACTTACCACATTTGTGGTAGTTTAATAGTAGGAACTATATTCAGGCCATCCTTGGACTGGCATTCAAGTGACCTTGGACAAAACCATCAGCTCTCATGACTCTGACTCCTTATCTGCAAAAATGGAGATCCCAGTGCTAATTAACTTGTTGTAAGAGCTCAGTGAGATAATTCCGGGAAATAGATTAGCCTGCCCTAACACAGAGTGTACTTAACAAATGTTAGCATCAATAATGGCAAAACAATAAAAGGCTTCAAACATCTGTTACTTACAGGCTTCAGAAATAATCAGGTCACCTATGCTCTGAGGTGGAGTTCCCACAGTTTGTTAACTTGGTCATTTGTGTTGCCCTGTGGGGCAGCCAGGTTCATGGACAGAGGCCCCATTTCTGGGGACTCATCCCCTAGTTCCTGCCCTCAGCACTCAGTTCCATTTTCTTTAACTGAGCTGGTTTCTGTTCCCACTCTCCTCATGTTAACAGAATGCCTGGAAAAAGCTACCTTAAACACTGCTCACAACACAGTTCCTGAAAAATAAAGAATTAAAAGGAAATAATTTTAAAAAAAGAAAAAAGGAACTGTACCTATGGAATAAATGAATTTTAGTTATATTAATAAAAATTGAAATCATTTTTCTAAAAATAAAATACTTTTAAAACAAAAAACAAACACTGCTCACATTCTTACCAAGACCATTCACTTCCTTCCCCCATCTCGTCCCAGTTTCCTCGGAAATGATTTTGATGGATTAGCAAACCTCTTATTCTCCCACAAAAAGTTATATTACTTCAGCTTCCCAACACAAGCCAGTTTATATGCTCACTGACCCCCAGGAAAACCTAATACGTTATCCAAGCCGATTGCCTGAACCAGAAGAAAGCCTTAACCAATAGATTCCTGCATTAATATGTTTTTAATTTAATAAGTTAATTGACAGGGAGACCAATACGTGATACGGTTGCGGAGGGGGTAAGGTGGTGGGAGCATTTAGGGAGAGAGATCCCATCCATTCACTCCACAGATGTCTGGCATGGTTTGGGCTGGGCTGGTTTGAAGCTGGGCACCAGGCACCTGATTTAAATGTCCCACATAGAACAACCGGAACCTAAGTACTGGAGCCAGCCTTGTTGCCTGCCTGGGGGTACACTGCAGGAGGCTGTAAGCATGAAGGGATTTGGGATTTGAATACAGACATCTAGACAGGGAATATAGATGAGGACTTAGCAACATAACATGATAGAGCTCTCTAAAACAACAGTCTGGGATGAGTGTTTGATTTAGTAGTAAAGATAATACTTAACATGTCTGCCTCCCACATGTGAGTACCTGGGGGCGCTGAATCTGCTCTCTGGCTATTATCTCCACCATCGTATTAACGCTGATCCTGGGACTGAACAGTGATGGCTCAAATGATTCAATTTCTACCATTCATATAGGATTAAAGAGATCTTTCATTTTTGTCCTGTCCCTTTTTAAAAATAGGCCTTATTTGTTTAATTGAAACGTAGTCACAGGAAGTGACTACAGGAACAGGAAGTGGCAGTGGAGGAGAGAGACAGAAATGTCCTCCATCTGCTGGTCTACCCCCATATGTCCACAATGGTCAGAGATAGAACAAGACGAAACCAGGAACCTGAACTTGACCTAGGTCTCCCATGCAGGCACAGGGGCCCAAACACTGGGTCATCTTGTGTGGCCTTCCCGGGTGCATGAGGAGGGAACTAGTGGAGTCCCAGCTAGGGATTCGAATAAGGATCCATTAGGCATCAGAGGCATAACCTGGGGTACCACAACACTGGTTCAGTAGATCTACTTCAGAAGTGGTCTACAAAAATAGCTTGAAATAATGATCCATATGCTGTAAATGTTACCACTGATTTTCAGAATTTAGTTAATATGACTTAAATTTTAAATTAAACCATACCAACAACTATGTCCTGTCAGTGAAGCAGTGTGTTTTTCAAGATTATTAAGGACTCCTATTTTTTTTTTAAGAAGACAAACCAAACATATATTTATCCATTTATTCATTGGAAAGGTAAATATGCACAGAGGAGGAGAGACAGAGAAGATCTTCTGTCCACTGATTCACTCCCGAAGCGGCCACTATGGCTGGAGCTGAGCTGATCTGAAAACAGGAGCCAGGAGCTTCACGGTCTCCCGCATGGGTGCAGGGTCCCAAGGCTTTGGGCCATCCTCGACGGCTTTCCCAGGCCACAAGCAGGGAGCTGGATGGGAAGTGGGGCTCCTGGGGGTTAGAGCTGGCGCCCATATGGGATCCCGATGCCTACAAGGTAAGGACTTGGGCCCGGTGCAGTGGCGCAAGTGGTTAAAGGTCCTCGCCTTGCACGCCTGGGATCCCATATGGGCGCCGGTTCTAATCCCGGCAGCCCCGCTTCCCTTCCAGCTCCCTGCCTGTGGCCTGGGAAAGCAGTAGAGGACGGCCCAAGGCTTTGGGAACCTGCACCCGCGTGGGAGACCAGGAAGAGGCTCCTGGCTTCGGATCGGCATAGTATCGGCCATTGCACTCACTTGGGGAGTGAATCATCGGACGGAAGATCTTCCTCTCTGTCTCTCCTTTCTGTATATCCGCCTTTCCAATAAAAAAATAATAAAAATAAATCTTTAAAAAAAAAAAGGTAAGGACTTTAGCTGCTAGGCTACTGCACTGGACCCCCTTTTCTTTAACTTCTGACTTATTATTCTCAACGCCAATATGCGTAAGTGCATTAGATGTGCTTTTTTATATAACATATTATGAAAGAATGTTTCAGGCTCATGAAAGGAATGTATTATTTTCCTTGCTGTAGCACTCAACACTAATAATCACTAGCATGCACTGAACAGGCTTTCTTCAATCAAATGGCTTTAAAAGCCTTGATATTTAATAGTTTGGAAAAAACGCTGAAAGACGCAGAGCAGATGTTTTGGTGCAGAGAACAAACAAAATAAACCGAGAACACAAGAATGCTCTCAGGTGCATTATGAATTCAGAAACAAAACGCACTGTTTTTTTTTATCTTTTTCCCATAAATCTATTACTTTCTTTCATCTTTCTAATGAAGAGAAAAGTTTCTTATTTATCGTACAACCTAATACGCTCCATAAAATATTGCACGTTATTTGCATTTGATCATAAATTAAACACAACAAAGGCATTTAGAGTTTACAAATGATAAAAATGCTTCACAGTATCAGTGAGATTGATAAACTCAATATTTCACTTTTTCAATTAGTAGATATGATTTGTTCGTAACATGGAAGATCTGAAGGTGAAACAAACTGAATGCTGGGAAGTACACAGAGCGCGAGGGGCAGTCTGTGGGAAAACACAAACTTATGAATCATACAGAGAAGGTTAGAATTCAAGCTGGAAAAAAGCTAATCTTTTAAAAATCTTCAGATGAAGCAACCATACGAAAAACGAATCCTCCTAGTTTTGAATGGTTACAATGAAAGCAATAATATACAGCAGATACTTTACAGGTAGACTGGAAATGACCTGTTAAAAACACTAACTGCTGGTTGACAATGTGATTTAACTCAAGTTGAGAAAAACAGCCTCATAAAATTGGGGTATTTTTCAGATCTCAAATTACACAATTTAGAAGAGGTATTTCATTTCCCATCTTTATTTGTCCTGTGATCACATTACCGAAACATAAACATGTTTTTCATGTAGTGCAGCCCTAATAACCTGTATTTTCCCTTTTGGTTATATAAGTGAAGTGGTGATTACAAAAAGTTCTTTTTTATTATCTGCTTTCCTTCAGTAAAATAATGATCGAATATTAACTGGGCACATGATTGTTAATAATGACCATAATTCATCTTTAGAGCAAAGCATTTTGGAATACCTACGCACTAATTGACAATGATTGGGTGAAAACAGAGAAACTTGCCCTTGATGATGATGGAGCAACATGCCAAACTTGGATTGATGTCAGGTACTGTTTTTCTGTACTTCCTGCTATTTTCTTCTGGGTATGTCAAAATCATGTATATTTATTTTTAGTGGTGTATTAAGCCATTGAGTATAATATAAATTTAAAATAAGCTATCTAAAAAACTAGAGAGAGAGAAAATGAAGGTAAGTAGAAGGAATAAGGAGAGAGGGAGGAAGTGAATTAACTATATTCTCATTGCTTTCTTGGAATTCTATCTATGAGCTGCACTGATTCTTTGCTTTTCACATTAACATGAACAAATAAAGTATCAGTAAAAAATTAATATGAACTAAGAAAAATATACCTAATATTCAAGAATCATTGCATCCCTTTCACCTCTACAGTCATTAATTAAAAAAAAAAAAAGGAACAGCAACAAAATATTGCATCATAACAAATATCCAGAAATCTAGAAGAAACTGGTCTAGGATTGCCAGAAGTACAGTTAAAGATAATGGTGAAAATGATGCATGCATAGCTCATAGGGATTCAGTGATATATGTTTTCTCAAAGTAATCCTAGCTTCTATTTAGATCATTTTTCATGGTCCCTTTAGGAAGTCAGAAATCTACTGACAACTTGATGATGATGATGAGAGGGAAAAGGTCCCCAATTCCATTACTGGTGGAAGTGGAAACTAGTGCAGCCACTATGGCAGACAGTGTGGTGGAGAACGCTCAGACAACTGAAAGTCGATTTACCATATGACCCAGCTATCCCACTCCTGGGAACACATCAAAGCAAGTGAAATCTGCATATGTGAAAGTCACCTACAACCCCTTATTTATAGCAGTACAATCCACAACAGTAAAGATGTGGAAACAACCCAGGTGCCCATTGAAAAAGGAATGGATAAAGAAGCTGTGGTACACCTACTCAGTATTACTACTCAGGCATTAAAAGGAATGAAATTCTACCATTTGCAACAAAATAAACAGAAAACCATTATGCTCAGTGAAATAAGCCAATTGTAAAAATTCAAACATATGTTTTCTCTGATAAAAGGCAACATTCATGCAAAATACAAAAAAACTGATATATACGTAACCATGTATATACATATATTCTCACAGATGAACTGTATATTGGAGACTAGCATATTGAGAAGTCAAAATACCTGAAAGTATACATCTCTGCTTCTGAATAAAAGGACTCCCAAATGAAACTGTGAAATTTCCCGTGACAATATGATACTTGATTTTCCACTATTGCCAATTCCTACAATGCAATGATACTCTTAAACAACAGAATGGTGGGTTTGTGATTGTTGGTCAAAGACGATAC
Source organism: Ochotona curzoniae (assembly GCF_017591425.1). Lineage (NCBI taxonomy): Eukaryota > Metazoa > Chordata > Mammalia > Lagomorpha > Ochotonidae > Ochotona > Ochotona curzoniae. The sequence goes on along the minus strand of NW_024466146.1, from coordinate 6,775,008 downwards.
TATTGTAATATGAGGGAAAGTGGTGGAGGTGGAAAATGTGAAAGGAGGTGGGAGAGGTGGAGGGGGAACTCTCTACCTACAAAACCATAGCAAAGAAAAATATCAATAATAAGAATATTAACACATGGATGAATCTCTTTGCAAAGAGAACTCTAACTTTAGGTCAATTACAAAGTGATTTCATAGGATCTAGTGTTAATTTACTGAATATGATGACAGATAAAATTATTGGTTATCAAAACTTTTTTTTCTGTTAAATAATACTTTCAGTGGGTTTAGTGTTTTTATTGTTGGTTGATACAGTTTGATGATTTTCACAGGGAAGAAATGCTTTTCTCCATAATATCAATGCTCCTCTGCCAACAAGTTCAATCACAATCTCTTTATTAAATCACACAGCCAACTGTTTGATGATTGTGTATTGAATTGGTTTAGACTGACTATTCTGTTAGTTAAAATGCAATCTTGGTAACGGTCGATTCTCATCCTCACGGTTTCTTATTTCCTTTCATTATGCAATTCCTTTCCTACTGTAACAAGAAAGATTTGATGTTCTCATTACCTTTGACCACTGCTGATGTATCATTCATGTCACCTTACGCCACATAAAACTCTACTTAGTTCTTATCTATGCTAGAGCAAATTCCATTTTGGAAGACAACACCACCTTACACTTAGTTCATATACAGTGATTCTTTAGGAAATGTAATTAATTAGTTTTCTCTAGAAATAATGGCTAAAGATATGAATCTGCTTTTCAAAGAGTTAAAAATATTAAAAATATGTAAGGGAAGCACTAAAAAGTTTGTAGAAAATGTGTATTTAGAGTCTTCAACTCCAGGAAATCACAGCTAATCAGGTTTTCTACTAAGCAGATGAGAATCATCTAGAAGAGAGGGTTCATTAGTCAAGTAATAACATTATTGTAGTGAAACAAAAGCCATTACTAGGATTAGACTTGTGGGGAGTTTAAGAGAAAGAAGCAGAGTGTAAGTTTTTGAGAGGGGAAAGCAAAGGCCGGTCAATGAAAATAGTGACTGGGTCCAGGGCTCTAGTCTAGTGGCTAAATGATTGCCTTGCAAACACTGGGATCCCATATGGGTGCAGATTCATCTACAGGCTTCTGCACTCCGCTTCCAGCTTGTGGCCTAGGAATGCAGTAGAGGATGGCCTAGGATCTTGGGACCCTGCAACCATGTGGGAGAATTGAAAGAGACTCCAGGTTCCTGGTTTTGAATCAGCTCAGCTCCCACCATTGCAAGCACTTGAGGAGGGAATCAGTGGATGGGAAGTTTTTGTCTCTCTTTCTATATGTAAATCTGCCTCTCCAATAATAATAATAATAATAATAATGATAAATCTTTTTAAAAACAAAGAAAATAGTGATTGGGTTTATTCCTTTAATAAACATTATCAAGCACTTATTACATGCCAAAAATGAGTTAGGAGTCAGGAATTTATCAGTGATGAAAACAGAAAATATCTCTATTTCCACGAACATATGGAAATCAAAATGTTAATAAAATACAAAACATAAAAGACACATCAATAATGTAGGAGCTATGGAGGAAAAAAACCTGATAGAGTAGTTGTCAGATACAATTTTTTTTTCACAGAGTGATGTAGGAAGGATGCCTAACTGATATCAGGCATAAGAGCTGTGACGAGAAGCTGGGGTGATTTCAACTGGTAACTTTAGTAAGACCTATCCCCCTATGCCACTAATTAGTATAAAAAATCCAGATGTGCTTCTAGAATTGATTGAAGTGTTTCCATTAGTTACTACTATATTCATACATTCACAGAATTCCTAATACAATTGTCAGAGAAAAGAGAAAGTATTTGTCGGTTTTGACATCAACCAGCTTTGAAGATCCACACTCTATCCCATCCAAAATCTAACTGGGTTTAAGAAAGAGGTGTGCATATTCTGTACCTCAGATCTGTAGTGAAATTTTTCTAACTCACTCAGTTCATCATCAGAAAACAGACGCTGTTTGACATCGTTACAATTTTTGTTATAGTAATATTTTGTTTTTTTCACTTTCAGGATGATAGAAATGGTCAAAGCATAGGTCAGCTTATGCTGCTGTAACAAGAGTCTTTCATCCGAAGGCAATTCTTATGAATTCTAAAGTACTTTATGGTTATTTTTTAACATACAGTGAACAAACAGGGGACAAAGACATTTGCCCGTGGGAGAATTCTTGCTCTTATAAATGCGTAAATGCTCACATCCTGAAGAGTAAATGCTCATATGTCTCAGCTACACAAATCTAGAATGCTCCAAACACATATTCCAAAAAAGAAAAGAAACAACCCTAAACTAAAGCCTGAGAACCATCTTGTCTCCCACTCATTTCCTGCTCTCCGTGCTCTCATTGGACACAGTACTCTTCAAGAAGGATTTCCCATCGCTCTCAGGTTGACCAGGCCCCCAGACATTTAGTGAAATGTGCTGTGTACTTTTTGTATATCATTACTATTTCATTTCTCAGCTTTCTGAGTTTCATGAGTTCACTTCCTAGACTCCTAGCTTCCTCTTTTAAACCACACTGACTGCTGAATTCCACAGCACGAGATACAAAAAAAAAAAAAAAAAAAAAAAACCCCAAAAAACGTTATCGGGCTTTCCCAATCTTCTGCTAGTTGAAAATACTTTCTCAATTATGCGGTTTTATTTAAAGCCCACAAAAATGCAGAATTATGTAGATCTATCCCTCTGTGCTGCTTTTTAAGATTTGAAAGTAAGAAAATCATAATGTGAGAATTTCATTTTGACAAAGTGACAAACACAAAAATTCTTCTACCCAGAAAAAAAATTAACCAGAATTTAATGGGGGAAAATGAATTCAAAAATAGAATTGGCTGGAGCCCAGCAACCACAAGAAAAAAAAAATAGGACAGGAAATGGAACTAAGCAGATCCTAGTGAGGATTTTTTCCCCAGACTTTTCTTCGGAGAAGAGAAAGAAAACTGTCAAGTTTATGTAGGAAGCAATAGTTTAGACAAACTTGTTTGTATAGTCTCTAAGCATACAGAATTCTATATAAATCTACATTTTAGAATGGAATCGTACCATAAAAAAAAAAACAGGATTTTTACTTAATGGAATTTCCCAAGTCTATCTTGGTATTTTTCTGGTATACTAACAAAACCATGATTAGATTCCATGAATTTTATAAAATAAAGTTGTTATTATTATTTATTAATCTTAACTTACATTATTTGATTATTTTAGTATTAAATATGCCCAATATATGCCTATTTTATGCCTTAGTAAAAGTTAAAGGAAATAATTTCCAAACACAGACATAGAAAATTGATTTTTGTGCTTTTTAAAAGAGATTAAAAATAATCATCACTTATTTGCAGGAGGTTTATGGAAAGTCGGTATTATCAAGTTTGTCAAATTTTCAGATTCTGAATTGTAAAAAAAAAAAATCCTTGGCTAATCCATTGGTAAAACTCGGATAGCTTCCAGGCACATCTGCAGAGACTGCAGGTTGAGCATGGTACATGATGGAAAAGAATCTATTTCATTTCAAATATCTTATGTGAAACATATGAAAAGTATGAAAAATCTGGAATATGCATTAGAAAAAATGTGACTCATCTCCATTTAATTCATATACAAGAAAACTCAGTCCTTGAGATTTGAGATTTATTTTCAGGGTTATATAAACAGCCCAAGAGGCAAAAATTGAACACTGGTCTCAGGAGTCAATAAGACATTGATAATCACTAATTATCACAGAGTAAGAGAGGTCTGGTTGTAATAAAACAGCACAAAGATGAATATAAAACTCTTTCTCACGCATGCTTTAACGCACAGAAGCTAGCTCACAGAAGTCATAATCGTTTTACAATGTTCAAGAAAAACACACAGATTAAGAGCCGGAGTCAGGAAAGCTTTTTCAATCAAAACAGCTTCTTGAATTTCTCTTTAGCCCACTATCCTCTCTCTTATATATAACAATGAAAGTTGATTAATGTGTATATTACCAAGTCCATTACATAGATTACCTGCTAATACAATATACAGAGCATTATATATGTCACGTCAATGTTTCCATTGATTAGTACTGTGAGTTGCCAACCTCATTTTGGACATTATTAACACAGCAACTGCCACAGAGCTAAGCATCAGCATTCTGACCTTAGGTCCATACGAGTTCACAATGTATATTTTTATACAGTAAACCACATTGTTTATCTCTCAAGTAAGTTAAATTGTGATACTGCCTATCTCCATACAATTGTCCAGCAATATTACATGCCTTTAAAAAAAAAATATATATATATATATAGAAGAACCTGCTTCCTGCTGTTTGTGGAAAAACTGCGTATTTCTAAAATTTTATAGAAATAAGTATTAACACAGATCCTAAATAAAGATATGAAAGCGAACCATGGCCTTCAGAATGAAAGCTTTTCTGTATTATTAAGCATCTAAAGTGCCTTCTTGTGGTTTCCATGCCAACGTCTCTCGAATTCTAAAATAAGAAGTGAGACAACATTTATGCACACTACAATCTGTAGCCTTTGATGCATTAAACTGTTTCCCTGTATTTTTTTTAATAACCCCAAATTAGCTTTGAAAATTTAGCAAATGGGAGAAAATAAAATTATTACCAGTCACTGGTGAGGCAAACAGCATAACTTTTGTCCTTTTAAATGAGGGAAGTCTTAAATAAACAGTTTTGAAGGACACTTTCATTTTTGTTAACATCTTTTTATGCGTATCATAGTTAGTCATAGGCTTTCAAAATAGATTTTTTTTTAATAAAAGCTATGCTTTGTGTATAAACAATACTAAATAGTTAACACTAAACTCTGGGAGACAAATCTGGATATCTATCACACTTCAAGCCTTGATCAGACCACCCAGCAAGAGAGAAAATAAACGACTAAGATGCCACATGGAACCAAACAGGTCTGTTGAGTCCTCTCTTGCTGTCTGAAGCGATATTTGCTTATTTACCAAACTCCTTAAGGGTAAGCACTGTGGTTTGCTTGACCACTAAGTCTGGCAGGAACTCCAAAGCGGAGGAAGAAGTGGCTACTCTATGATGTGGAGAGCAAGTGGGGCATGGTGCTACGCCCAGCTTCTGAGAGGCAGAAGGTCTGGGCAGAAAGAGCACAGGGCACTTGGAAAGAGAATGCTCAGCAGAACAAGAGTGAGGGACCCAAAAGGCACCAGAATGGCAACAACAATCAACAATGGGTGCATCACACAGTGAGACAGCTGTAATGACAACATGTAGATGGCCTCCGGTCTCAAGGAACTAACAGTCTGATTAATACTAATAAAATAAATGATAACAACAATAAGAAGGGTTTTGATTAGGGAATGGGCATAAGTGTAAATATTGTGACATACTAGACTTGGAGTGTTGATGGAAATTCACTCTGAAGAAACCAAGCCTCATGAAGCAAACATTAATTCTAAGCAACTGATACTTTAAGCATTGATTTTCAACAAAAAATAAAACAGAGAATAAAAGGACCAAAGATTATAAAATATTAAACTGAATGACTACTTACCATTATTAATTAATTTAGGATGCCTACACATGACAATTTAAATTGTACCTTACTAGACTTTTAAGTATGCCACATATTGTATCTAAAAACCTGCTTCAGGCAAACACAAACAGGAAAAGGAACTGTCAATTCAAAAGTCACAACTACACTTATTTTGTTATGGATAATTTTAGGGTGCAATAAACCAATGCCTCTTTGATTTATGGTCTGAGTTTCCTGTCCACAAGCTATGTGTTGGCCCACTTTTATTATTGAAGAGAAAGTAGCATCAATTGACAGGTTCCCTGAAAGAGTTAAATTTAAGGTACCAATGGTTAATAAAACAAAAACTAAATTCCAGGTACAGCTTTCCAAAGCAGCCTAATTAATAACTTTGTTAAAACCAATGTCCATGATTGAGGTTTTAGGCCATGACTGCAGAATTACAGAAAACGACACTGTAGGCCTCCTAAAATATATCAATGACTTTATATATTGACCTGAACACTCAATCAGTGACCCTGAATCATACAGCTCAGAATATAATCAGAGAACCTTCTCAGGTTATATTAAAAGTTTATTGTGAAGATTTTCTAACACATAAGATAAGGCAGTATTCCCCTCAAGCTGAGATTTACGAATTGGCAGCTTACTTCAACATCATTCAGGGTTTATTATCTCAGTCTGAAAGGCTTATTCCCGATGACTTTCTTCCTCTGCTCTTCTGCTACTTTAATTGACAAGTGAAAAATGCTGTTCTGTGAGAACTGTAAAGTTGATTCTCAGCCATGTTTACAATGCCCTGACTTCGGTTTTTACCCAAAGCTGCATGGACTGTGTTGTCTGATTTGCTCTTTCGTGTGCATGTTACTCTTGATGCTTCTCACATGTTACAATTAAGATGCAATTGCTAAAATCAATCACCTTGAGTCATTCATACTGGGACATTGGTAAAAATACTGCTAAAAGAAATTATCGATCTGATTCTACACCCAGAAAGAGAAATAGCTTATCGTATGATTTATTATTTTTTAAAAAATGAAATATCAGGAGTCAGCACCATGGTGGTATGGTAGGCCAAGCCAATGCCTATTGTACTGCATTGCCAGCATTCCACATGGGTGCTGGCCTGAGTCTCACCTGTTCCATTTCCAAACTAGCTCCCTGATAATGCACCTGCCCAAGTCCTTGTGGCCCTGCATCCGTGTGGAATAGCCAGAAGAAGCTTCTGGCTTCTGGCTTCAAAACAGCTTAGCTGTTGTAGCCATCTGGGGGGTGAACCATCTAAGATCTCTCTCTGTCTTTCCTTCTCATGATGTAACTCTGCCTTTCAAATGCAAATTAATACATCTTTAGAAAGTGAAGGATTATACTATCATGTGAATTTTATTTTCTAAAACAACATGTTGAGCCAATAGTCCAAACACACATGCATTTCAAGAAACTTGTGTGTGTGATTCATCATCCAATGGATAAGAAATCTTACAAATTTGAACTACATTATCATACATTTATCTTACCACTTTATTGGATAGAATATTATTGTAGAAGTTCTAGGACCTATGAAAACAATAATTATGGAATTCAGCATTCAAAGCTTCTCATTTGAAACATAATATAGATATGGCTACGTAGAATATCGATTTTAAACTCCCAATTTCCTGTGGTTCCGATGTTGTGTTTAAAAGGCACAGGGGAGTTGTAGACAGACTTCCAACCCTGCACTCTCATTTCTGTTTTATTTTCTGAGAAGTTAAAAGGGAGGGATATCCTTCAGCTAAAGCAGCTTTTATTTTTTTTTTTGAAAGATCAAGGAATTTGAAAGAAATGAAGAGAAAGCATGAAGACATACAGATAAAAGCAAGAGGAAAAATAGCTACAATCCAGTCAAACTGCCTTATCTGTCAGTTCCTAGCAATATGCCTACAAAGAGTAGGGAACCGGCAAAGGGCTGACAGGTGTAGCTGCCAAAAACCTATTAATTCATTCATTTTAAAATTGTCTAAAATGAGGATGACTCATTCAGCAAATACATTATACTTCAGTGCACTATATATTTGTGTTGTAAAATGCATGTACACATATACAGAACAGCTGAGTGAGTCTACACTTTTCATGTTCTCTTGCAGCACCCTGGGTACAATGTGCTGCAAGAAAGCATAGGTTTTATGATTAAACAATTCATTTAGAATCATTTAATTCAGACTGGAAGTACAGCTTGCCTAAATACTAAAACAGGAAATCAGAGACGCTCTAAAGCTAAGCTTGGAGGCAAGTTGGCGTAACACTCACAAAAGAAGAGAGATTAGTTCACAAAAGAAGAAAGATTCAACAAATAACTTTCAGTCTCAAACACCAATGGGTTAAACCAACCAATGATACTAAAAAGATATTGCCATAAATCCAAGTGGCAATTCAACGTGGTGAGTTTCATGCAGAACTTACTGAGTGAGCTGAGAAACACTAGAAGTAAATCCATGAAATTTAAATGTATAAGTACTCTACAATATGAAAAGTTGAGGTAAGTAGCACTATTTAAAAAATCCTATGAAACAAAAATCTTTTAAGAAGCATACGGCTGTATAAAAAGTAAAACAATTTGCCTTACCAAATAATGATTCTCAGAAGGCTCCTACATGTCCTGAAGACTGCTTTCCTTAAACAATCTTACCATTAGAAATTAGTTCTTAAACTCTAAATTAGTAAAACAAACTGAAATAATGCAAAGTAATACTTCAGCCTGGAAGACTCAGCTCCCATGACTTTTATGTCTTGAAGAGAGACTAAAAGACTAAAATCTGTGCAGGTTAAGGCTGCAGCTTCATTATCAGTAATTATTAAAACATTTCCTCCCACATTCTTTAAAATTCTGGCTATTTTGCGCACACACACACACACACACACACAACGGTACATGCTAAATTGTCTCTATTAAATTTTAAAGAATTTAAGGGCATAAGTAGGGGGGAAACGTACTCTTATTAGAGCACATGGATTTTTCTGTCTATAACTTCGGATGTTTCATAGGGTGGGCTGTCTTTAGTAATCTTTGGATCTATTTATCATCAGCAGATGCCCACTCTGGGTGCACCCTGAGTGATCACTGCCAGAAAGCTCATAATTGCTGTAATTAGGGTCACAAGACCTTCAGCTTGTTCTTTTTGAAAAAAAAAAAATTAAAAGGGCAGATGGCCAAGCATTAACATCTGAATGAACACTGGAGATCTTGTATGGGAGCAGATTTAGGTTAAATGCTCCAGAAAGCTGCAAATGTCTAGCCCCAAACACATTTCAAGTAGTAATTTAAGTTCTCTTTGTATTGTTCATCCTGCATTCTCTAAGGAGACCCGCCTTCCTTTCAAAGGCCAATCACAAGTGTACCGTCCCCCAAAATTTACCCTGTAATCAGGTTTCTACGGCTACAAAAAAAGTAGTGATGATTTGAACATTTTTTATTTCAAAGTTTGTTTTCTTTGAGACTAATATACTAACAATATATCCAGAGAAACAAAAACCAAGCCTTGACTATTACTTTAAGAAACATCTAATGCACTTACATTACAAAAACAAATGCAAATTACAACTTAAGAGGTTCATGCCTCCCACAGGAAAAGGGTAGAGTTTTCTACATTTTCTTTTGTATTGCTCTATCCTTTCAAATGAATACAAATTTTTATAATGGCAAACCTCCCTCTTGTCAGTCTCACAGCTCCAAGGGAGACAGTCCCTCTATTTCCCAGGTGCTGCAGAAGGACTGGTGTGCTCTGCTCAAGCTGCACAACTCACAGAGGAGACATGAGTCATGCAGTCATGAAGCAAGACAAATTTCTTCTCTGGGTTATCAAACACAGAAGGTCACAAACTACATGTGAACTAAGTCTTTACTTTGGAACCAGCTTTTGTATATCTTGCACTAGGCTGGGTTTGTGTGGTGTTTGAAAAGTAAAATTTCATTTTGCCTTTACACTCTTGCCTTTTATGTGTATCACATTCATATTAATACTTATTTGATTTAAAAAATATTTTCTTTTTCTACTATCCTTGTAGAGGATTTGAGGGATGTAGAAGATTTTATTTTTAATCGTATTGCTCCCACAACTTCTATTCCAATTAATCCTTTTTGCTGTAATGAAGCCCTTTTAAATACTAAACAAAGGATTTAAAGAGTAACACTCCAATTTGTCCATCTGAAATTTTAATAAAGATATAATAATTATACTATTTATTTTGCATTTAGTTATATATGTGCGTGCACACACACATACACAATAGTCTAATTAGAGAGACAAAGGAAAAGGAGTTGACAGTGAGTGGACCCCATCCATTGATTCACTTCCCACATGCCTGCAATGCCTGTTCTGGAAACTCAAGCCCAGAGCTGGGAACTTCATTCAGTGTCCTGGTGGATGGCAGGGAACTGACTTCTTGAGCTATCTGAGACAACTTCTTGAGATACCCTCTGGTGCCTTACAGCTTTCAACAGCAGGAATCTGGGATTGGAACCAGAACTCCCCAATCCAGGTTCTGTGGTACAAAAGGCAAATATTCCAATTGGCAGCTTAACCTGTAGAACAAACATCCATCCCAAGATCTGTAATATTAATACAAAATAAAATAAATACAGCTATCAAGAGTGCTAATTATAACATTTTAGTTTCTATGTATTGAGATACCAATGTTTACTTTCCCTTTTCACAAAACCTACCACAAAAGTGTACTCTTACTAGAGCATGCCGTTGACTCATCCACACCCCTAAGCTCTGTATAGCTACCCTCTGTTCACAGAGACAGTGTGCCTGACCTCATGACGAATTTGGTTTCTGCTCAGTTAGAAATAACACATATACACCAAAGTGGCTCAAAATACCTATGGAAAGAAACATGTGGAAGACTGGTAGAAAAGGAAAGAAGAGGCGGACTCCGATGTACTGTACACCTGAGACTCCCTCCGAGACAGAGAACTTCAGTTGTATGCACCAGGAAGGTTTACCACAACTGTCCAAAGAGGAGAAATTACGAAAATCGCCAATAATTGCTCAGTCTTTGGAGAGTAAAGCAAGGCAGTAGACTGTGTACGAAGGAGAAGAAGGAAGGTGCTTGACAACAAAAACTGCTTAACTCCACTGGGGGGTTTACCTTTCTAGTAGAGGCATGCTATTCAAGCACCATATAATCTTTCAAGGGATCTTATTCATTATTAAAGTGGAAGAAATGCATTTTTTATGTTGTACAACATTTTTGAAACAGAGAAACAGGTAATTACACTCCAGTGAAAAAGCAATATAGCCTCATCTGTATATAGATGTGTTTAGAATTTCTTTCTGGTGATTGCTTCCATATAAACCTCAAGTTTACCACTAACAGCCAAAGTTTTTTACCTTAATTTCCAAATGCACAAAGGAAATAGAAAAATGCAAGTGGTCTCCCAAGGATGCAGTCCTCTGTCTCTGGGTTATCAGAGCCAGAAGCTTTAAATTAGGACTCAGAGTCCTCAAAAGACATTGCAAAGTCATAGTAAGGTGTTAAAGGATTCTAATCTACTGAGTTAATTACCAATGTCAAATATCCCGCTTGCTGACTCAATTTTCTATAGCTCCAAGTTTATCAAGTAGGTAACCTAAGGAATAAATAATGAAAGTAAATAAAAACTACAACTGGAAGAGCAAATACTTAAATCTTACTGTCACCAATGGTACCAGAAATAAAATCCTTTGTTCCTTCATGGTCACACATTCTAAAAATCACTGCTCCTTGGTGTTTTATTTTTTTCCCCCTGGGGCTGATATCCCTGGTAGCTGCTACTTAATAGTACCTGCACCTTGGCTATGTACCAGACAGACTTCTAGCAGAATACTAACACACAGCAAGAGGTTTGAGGAAAAACTGAAAGAAACTTTTCCATCCTATGGCCGAAACTTCTTCAGACAAAAGATGAGTCTCTTGTTTGTCATGCTGAATATTAAAATCTTATCACTTACTAGCAAATAATGCACACAGGCACAGTATAAGCATGTACTAATATTTGGGGAAATGCGTCTTTCTGTAATCCCACCAAAATACACTTCTCTATATTTTAAGAACTTTCATGCTTACAAAAATAATCTATTCTAATAATCATGTTTAGATTATTGACTGTATTTCTCTGTTCAGAAATGAGGACAATAGTGCTTGAAATTTCCCTTGCATATTTACATATAAAGATTAATGTTTTTTAACATGATCATTTCATTTTTGAGTCATAAGCTTTATTTGACAGGCATATGACATTTACAGAAAGAAATAATGGGAGGCAAGGGAGAAGAAAGAGAGGGAATACATAAGAGTTCATAGATAGCTATAAGCCTATAATGTATTTGGTCTCTTCCTCAATAGATTTGAAATGAGAGAAAGAAAAGTGAACAAATCAATGGCATTAGAACAACACACATCTGACAGCAAATACTATGTAGTAAACAAAATCCAAATCAATTTGTGATCACAGATGACCTTGCAATGAATACTTTCATGTTACTGAATAACTAGAAGGGATTTTTTTTTTAGAAAACACAGATGATTTCACCCATGTCAACAAGAATGAACCTGACAGTGTGATCCCAGGGAGGCCCAGTATTATTTATTGACAAACCATACCAAACCAGAAATCATCTTTCTTTTTCCTTCCTCTCTCTCATTATGTACTTATCCTCTGTCATCCATCTGATTAGCTGTCACCTATCTGTACAACATCTGTCTTCCAATCCATCCATTCATTCATCCATCACAAACATTTACATGTATTGTATCTGTTATATTTGTACTTAAGTTACAAAATTGATAATTTTCCATTATGAGATAAATAACTGATGAAAATACCATCTTTTGTCAGTTTATAGAAGTGAAAAAGAGTAAGGAAGCATCTCCCTTTTGATGACAGAAATTCTTTACTGTGCAGTGAGTGAAATATAAAGGACTTCTAAATGACTAAACTACTTTTTACGTAAGAAGGAAATATGTTTGTTTTAAAATATTCCAAACTTTGCTCTTAAGAAATAAAGGCTTGATTTAATTAATAATATTCTTCAATTATATAAAACAGTCTGAAAATATATGCTTTGTTATGCTTTTTCTTTCAAATTAATCCAGAAAATGAATAAAGATTAGTTAGTAAGTGAATTAACTTCACAGCACTAATTTCATCAGCATGTATAAAAGCATATCCACAAGGCTCTCTGTAGTAACCATTTGATAATACATTTAGTTAAGAAGCAAGGATCCAGCTGCAATATGCACTTCTCACAAGGGAAATGACAGATCCAACATTGTCCTTAAGATGCGTCCAGTGTTAAGGTGCTTTCAGATTTGTTTTCTGTTGTTCGAACAAGGCTCCTTCCTCAGTAATGACTGCCAATGGGGTTGGGACTTAGCAGAGCAGTTAAGGCAATGCTTAGGATGCCTTCAACCCATCACAGTGCTTTCTGTCTCCAATCCAGCTTTCTGCTAAGAAGCATCCTGGTAGGCAGCAGGCAATGTCTTAAGTAGTTGGGTTCCTGTACAAGTACGGAAAACCTATGGAGCTCCAGGTTACTGTCTTCTGTTTGGTTCACCTATGGATCTCGACAGGGAACCAACAGATGGAAGATCTCTCTCCCTCCTCTTTAAGAAAAATAAATATATTTTCAAATGGGGGGCATTATTTTTAATTGCTGTCATACTACAGGAACTGCTGCAGAAATATGTTCCCGAGGAGGAGATGAGAAATGATACCACGTTTGCTTGACACCCTACTTCACCCTTCTCTCATCTCTCCCATTCTAAATCTTACTATTAGTTAATTCCTTAACAGTAATGTGTTTAACAGGAAAGGGTTACAAAACAGGAAAGAGCTACTTTAAAAATGAAAGAAAACACATATTTATGAGGCTTCAGATTTCTGAAACCTACACAACAGAAAACAAGCTATTCTAGGTCTAACTGGTGTTTCCAGTTTGAAATGTGATTCTACTAGCTTTGTATTTCTCTGTAAAGGGTAAACAGATAATTGGGCATTCAATAAATCTTTCAAGAATCTTGAGGTCACTTTGTATGATAAGCCAATCCAACAAAATTCTTTTTTTTAAAACATCTTCATGAATTCTTATATGCGGCTCAGAATATATGTTACTGGGGCCCTATTTTTCTAAACTCCTCAAATTCAATCTAATGATTATTGCTATTTGGAAGTTCTACTGAGTGATCATTATTTAAAGCTCTCTTTTTTGCTTAATGTGTTCCATCACCAAAGGTGAGAATGCAGTTACTAATAATTAACTACAGCATATATCCACATATTTATAGCTCTATATTTAGTTATAGGCATGAAATAAAATTGCTATTTGCAGTGGAGGATCTAGAATAATTCATCACTTAAGGACCTCCTAGGTGCTCACTTTCTACAGGGTTTTACAGGGGCAGGAGGGACAAGGATAAGGACTCCAATCCTCCTCAAAGAGCACCTGCACTGCTGAGGAACACAGGACATATCCAGAAATAATCCTTACATGCAGAAGCACAGTGAGTTATTATTAAAAAATGTGTGAACAGCACAAACCAAACTGGAGAAGAAATAGAGCATTCTCCCTGATGTGGCATTAGAAAAATGATAAAGTTAGGGCTGGCATGGTACAGCAAGTTAAGCTACCTTTTGTGATAAGAGCATCCCCCATAGGATTGCCAGTTTAAGTCCTACTGTTGCCCTTGAATCAATTCCCTGCTCATATACCTCTAAAGACAGCAGAAGATGGCTCAGAAACTTGTTCCCTGCCACTCACATAGGACACCAGAATAGAGTTTCTGACTCTCAGCCTCTGGCTGTTGTGTCTATTTGGGGAGGGAATAAATAAATAGATCGATCTCTCTCTCTCTCTCTCTCACACACACACACACACACACACACACTCTCTCTCTCTCTCTCTCTCTCTCACTCTGTCTTTCAAATAAATTAAAAATAAGCAAGTGGAGTGAGTCTCTCTCTCTTTATATATGGAATAAGTGGATGGTCAGATCTTTGTTGACTCTGAAAAGCTGAAAGCACTAAGATATACTACCAAGGCATTAAGATCGTCCTGTTAGCACTCTTCTAACATAGATTATTTTTAAAATGTATAGTACTCTTTCACTGTGCGAAGCTTAATTTGTTAGCAAAATCAACTAAAATATATTATATCACACAAAATTTATAGTGATATTATTTTTGGACTATTTTAAAATATTGCATTCTATGAGGGCTTGGCTTAGCACTTAAAACATAGCGGCCATTTGCAAAGTGAACCAGTGGATGGCAAATCTCCCTCTGGTCTCTGCCCCCTCCCCTTTTGTCTCTCTTTCTTTCCTCTTCTTTGTAACTCTGCCTTTCAAATAAAAATAAATCAGTAGGTCCTAGAGGCAGGTTTAAAAAGAAAAAGAGCAATAGAAGAGCCATACTCATCTGAAATAAGGAATAATAAGGGATGAAGATCAGATCTCTAACAAAAAATTTTCTGCAATTGTCGTTAATTCAGTCATACAATGTCATCTTTTTAAAGATTCTAGATCAAAGAAACCATAAACTCTTCTAACTTCAACCACAAGTGCTCCAGTCAACACCTCCAGGTACACTTCAAAACAGTAAAAAGCCGTGGCAAACACAGGGGAAATATCGCTGTACTGACAGCCTCATGTACAGCAGTATATTCCGGAACAGCAGCTGTGAGTCCCGAAGATGTCATTCCTCTTTTGGGGAAGGCGTGTGGTGGAATTAGACTTTGGGTCTTACTGATGTGAGGTACTTATTGCATTAGGAGAAGGATAAATGAAAAGTGTTGTTTATTTTCCAAGAAATGTGGATAAACAACGGCAAACATTTTTATAAAATAGTATTTTTTAACTTTGATTTTGCAAAATAAGGCTTACAAAGCAGTGGACAACAACAATTCAGAAAAATATTATAAATAGGTTTTAAAATTCTGAGAAAAGGCATTTGTGTAATATAGTATTGGCTTATGTACTGTATAACCTGGATTATTTTCTAATTTATAGAATGGTCTTAAAAATTCTCTTCTTATAGCACTCAAAACCTTTCTGGAAAATCCATGGTGTCTTATATCACTTAGGAGCAATATTTCCACTACCAGTAAGCTTGAGGACCTTATTAAAGTTATCCTTTGTCCTATTCCTCAACTCCTCAAGCAAACCACAGTTCATTTAATGAACTATGTCATCTATTTTTACAGCAGGAAAATCACAAAGTTTCTAACTCTTCTAATGCTTCAATGGCACACAATCCAACAGCTTGTCTAGCCTGACAGTGACACAGCCAGTGAAATCAACATTACCTAGTATGCCTGTCAAAAAAGGAAACTATGCTGGGTACTTTAATACTTTTAATGATTCGTGGTTATTTATTTATATCCCTCTGTTTTCTGTTTTATACTAAATTATAAAAACTGAGGCACTACTGGTTGCTTATCAAATTGAGAAAAAGCAGTCAAATCCTTGTTCTAATAATAGCATTGGCATTGTGAAGCTCTGACTCCATACGTACAATTAAAGTGCACATGGATATATTAATTCTGGGAAACATTCATATCTGTCACTTCAAATACATTAATATCCTTAGATTATGATTTTACATCTTTTTTCAAATACTTATTTGTTTATCTGAAAGTTAGGGTTACAGAGAGGGAAGAAGAGACATAGAGATAGAGCTTGTCTGTCCACTGATTCTCTGTCCAGATGGCTGCCATGGCAAGGGCAGGTTCAGGCTGGAGCCAGGGGCCAGGACTTCTTAGGGTTCTCCCAAGTAGGTGCAGTGGTCCAAGCATGTGGACCAGTCTCTGCTGCTTTCCCAGGCCATTAACAGGGAACTGGAACTTGGAAGTGAGCAGCTGAGACTTGGACCAGCATCCAAACAGGATGTTGGCATTACAACAGGGACTTTCCTGACTACACCACAACGGCAACCCCTATATGCTTCTGCTCCTACACATGAATTTTAAGCACAATTTCAGTATGAGTGTGTGTGTGTGTGTGAATATAAACATTTTAGTAGAAGAATACTCAAGACAGTGCTATTAATAACAGTAGGATATTAACAACAGTCTGAATAGTCCAAAATGCATAAATGGTGAAATAAATTATAGAACAACTATAGGATGAAATATTACATAGCCATTAAAAATCATATTTTAAGTAACTGAGAGTTACAATGAAGTTTTTAGAGAACTTCAACTCTCTAAAACCAAAACATGACAAAAAGTGATAGAAAATGCAGTAAAATAAGGGTAGCAGTATTAATCATAAGTAAAAATGACATAACAAAATGGAGAATCATAAAAATCAATATTTTGAAAAAAACAGAATCAGTGCTATATTTACCATTCTAGTTTCTGGACTTTACTGATTCCCTTTCTCAATGACTTGTGACTTAAAATTATTTCCTAAGTTCAACAATATTGTATTTCACATAATCTAAAATATCCTGCATTATAAAATACACATCACTTACCACCTAAACATAACATGATTTGACTTTGCATTGTGAAAATACACATCTAAGGAATGATGTAGCATTATGGTGGCAATTCAGCTATCCTATTTCATATATCCCTAATTAACGCTCGTCTCTATCCAGTAAAATTGGTTATTTGGTTCAGCTAATGTCTTAAATATTTTTCCTGTTAAATAAACTTAATTTTTTGTAATTCAAAGTTTTTAGCTATAGTCAAGGGAAAAACGGTAAATTTGAGTACATGTAAACATCTGCATTGAGACTCCAGCTGTTTGTAGAGAGTGAACATGGTTTTTAAAGCCTGTTACACCTAGCCATTTACAGAACGTGATTTAGATAACTTGCAGTCAAATTTAATTTGCCACTCTTTTCACTCTAATGGTAATACTTGGAAATAGAGATTCAAATGTATCCCTTTCCAGATATATTTTGTTTATTTATTAGTATAATTGCTATATTCATTTGCAAACAGTAGTCTTACAAATTTATCCAAACACAATAAACGTTCACAAACCCAGAAAAAAATGTCTCCATACAGAAAATGAGTCATGAGGAAAAAAAAAAAATGTTGTGAATATGGGGTAGAAACCAGCATGGGAAAAATGTTTGAAAAGTCCAAAATATGTTAAGAGAAACTTCACATTTGAGAGTATACCAGACTATGAGGAATGCAGAAAACAGAGAACAAGATAGGAAGCCAGGCTGAGCATCTTCAGCGACTTCAATCCCAAACAATTTCAACACATAATAAAAGACAGCGTGTAAGTAGATTTTAAGTTGTCATGGTAGAAATTTCAAATTGTTTTCTTTATTATGTTGACAATTATCATTAGGCATGCTTCCAGCATATTCTATTTGCTACATTCAACATAGATTTCAGAGAGGAAACCCCACTTTATATTGGAGAAAGAGAAACAACAGCAGTTTTTTCGTCAGAGTATGTGTAAGGTGTATATATGGGCATGTGAGAATGAGGTCAGACTTGAGGACAGAAAAGGTGAGTATTTACTATATGCTGGACTCAACCATGGGAAGAGTAAAATATGGCTGTAAAAGGCAAAATTCCTGGTTAATGGAAGCATAAATGAAAGTCAATGTTTTCCTTTTTGTTAATCATTAAACAAAGGCCCGTTCAAATGGTTTGGCACTACCTGGCATTTTGCTCTTTTATGAGCAGCAAAAGTCATCATTTCATTCAAGCTTTGACTTTTTATTTCATTTTTAAATCTAAATACATATTCTAGGGGGGAAAAACAGAAAGATAAATGATATCCCGAATCTATTGATTTGAGGGCCCTCTAAGTCTGGTGTTACTCTAACTTCAGTTAAGCTGGCTTTGAGTCACCCACAAAATCCAGTTAATGAGAAAACAGAACAAAAGGATTGACATCTTAATAGAATGCAAACTAACTGGAATTTGTGACCCATAAGTATATTTTCAACTCTATTCTCCTTTGGAAATGTACTATGTGACTTTTAAAAGATTTTCCTGAAATTTTGAAAATTGATCAATAGCTAGTATTCTGAAGAAGCTCTATCAATACTCTATAAGTTAAGTGAATGAATTAGAATTATTTTCACATAATTAAAATTCAGAAAAGTAAAATAAGTGCAACATTCAAAAAGCCAAAGCTAACTCAATTCATTACAAAAATACATTGTGATAAGTGACCGATGTTTTATAACATTTGAAATATATTCCGGTGCCTACAAAATTTGAGCTTTCCATCACAATTCACATGAATATTCTAACCCTGCCATATGAAGACCCAAGATAGCATTTATTTTATTTTGCAGTTTATATACAATCAATATAAACAGAGCACTGACCTTAATTCCAGCCAGTAGTCATATGACACTTTCAGTCAGAGCAATAAGATCTGAAAAAAAAAAAAAAGGGAGAAAAACATCCAGGATGTTAAATCAGTGTAACAATTTGGACCACATTACACTGAAAAGTAAAGTCAGAAGGTAAACGACTTGCTTTTCACCCCACAAAATGTACTAGCTGAAACACAAATATTGATAACATAGAGTTATATAATACTTGAAACTTAAAATTCAATAGCACTTTACACTTAAAACTATTTTCTAGATTTCACTTTTTTAAGATTTATTTATTTTTATAGGAAAGTGAGATTTACAGAGAGATGGAGAGACAGAGAAATATCTTCCGTCTGTTAGTTCACTCCCGAACCAGGAGCCAAGAGAGTCTTCTGGGTCTCCCACATAGGTGCAGGGTCCTAAGGCTTTGGGTCATCCTTGACTGCATCACCAGACCACGAGCAGAGAGCTGCATGGGAAGTGGAGCAGCCAGGACACAAACTGGTGCCCATATGGGGGTCCCAGCACATGCAAGACCAGGACTTTAGCCACTAGGATGCCATACCGGGCCCTGTAGATTTTCTTTTAAAGAGCATATTAAATGCCAACATTAGACTCTGTTTCTCTTTTCAGCTGTTTCTACCTACTCAATGTGGGATTTTTATTCTATTCCTTACATTCTACAAGGCAGGAGAGAGACAGAGATCTCCCACATGTTGTTCTCTCCCCAAACAGCTACAGTGGCCAGAGCTGAGCCAGCCGAAACCAGAGTCACGAGCTTCATCTGGGACCCCTGTTTGCGTGCAGAGACCCACACACTTGGGCCATCTTCCGCTGTTCTTCCAAACCACTAGTAGGAAGCTGGATTGCAAGCAGAGCAACCAGGATGCAAACTGGTGCTCCTAATGAATGCCAGCATTGCAGACAATGGCTTTACTGGCCATGTCACAATGGTAGCACTGTAAGGATTTTTTTGGACCTGATAGGGAAAGTTCAAACAGAAGCAAAACACGGAGTAGACACTGTGGTGCCTGAGAATTCCATATCCCATTTTAGTTTGTTGACTCCTGACTCCTCTGCTTGCACTCCAGTTTCCATACTTGATGCCCTGCCACCCTGTGGACAGCCCACAGGACATTTAGGCTCTTGGTTTCATCCTGGTTGAGCATTTGAGGAGAGGAAATCAGTGAATGGAAGCTCTCTTTCCCTCTCACAGTCTTTCCATCATTCTGCCTTTCAAATAAATAAATCAACTAAGCCTTTTTAAAGCCAAAAATAGGTGTTTTTGAGATAATGCCATACTATTTTCCAGAATACCTGTAGCAACTCACCTTTTAAAAGAATATAAATATTATTCTTTTTCTTTTTTCATTATATGTTTTACTTTTTATTGTTCTAATAATAGAGATCCTGGTAACTATAAGGTTAACTTTATTATGGTTTTAGTTTTCATTTTAATATTAGTAACATTGAGCATGCTTCCACACTTATGATTTTTTTAAAGTGATAAAACTCGTCCTCTGCTTATATCTTGATCAGGTTGCTTTTTTATGGATTCATTTGTTTGTTGCTACTATGTTGTAGGACTTCCTTACTTATTTTGTATATTTATCCATTACCTTGTATATGGTTTACAAATTTTTTTCCATTTAATACGTTGCCTTTTCGTTGTGATGACTTCCTAGCAGCTTGCTAGGAATCACACTCCTAGGCATACACCCAAAGAAAAAGTATCTCAAAGGATAGATACACTTACATGTTAAGTGCAACCTTACTCACAGGAAGCAAGACATGGATTCAACCAAATTGCCCATTATTAGGTGAACAGATAAAAAAAGTATGAGATTTATAAATCTGCACACAGTCTTTAAAAACAAGACACTGTTATTTGCTACAAAATAAACTTGGAAGGTATTCTACTAAGTAGTATAAACCTCAGAAAGAAAAATAGCACATGATGTCATGTTCTCAATCTACACAACAGAATTCATAGAAACACATGGTTGAATAGCAGTTATGAGGTGTGGGAACGTGAGTGAATGGGAAGATGTTGGTCAAAGACCACAAAGTCACAGTCACAGAAGGTGAATGGACTGAGATTTCTAATGCACAGCACAATGACAACTACATTTAATGATAATCTGGGGTATGTTGAAATTTGCTAACAAATATTTGAAATGCTCTTAGGGCATGCAAATTTGCTTCACTGTCAATCTTTCCACTCTGCATATCAAAGTTCATGTTGTATAAATGAATATGCTTTTATTTTAAAAATATTTGATGGAAGCAAAGTTCTAAGCAAAAAGAAATGTTCATTTTTGACCTACTGAGCTCCAGCTATTCTTGGTTTGTACTTATTTGTTTGCTTTCGTTATCTTCTGGGGAGCATTTCCATTTGCAGTACCATGGCAGCTGCTTTATAAATAAATCTGAAAGGTTTTCTTTTAAACACAAGCCCATGAAGGAGCAAATAGAGTAGTGAAGATTGATGTTGCCTAAGGTTCAGGCCTCACTGCTAACATCTGCCATTTCAAACATACAGGTCAAGACTTGGGGTGTGGCATTTGGCTAAACAATGCCCCAGG
Organism: Ochotona curzoniae; assembly: GCF_017591425.1. NCBI lineage: Eukaryota > Metazoa > Chordata > Mammalia > Lagomorpha > Ochotonidae > Ochotona > Ochotona curzoniae. Next base: position 6,753,570 of record NW_024466146.1, on the reverse strand, counting down.
CATAACTCAAATGAAATTCTTTTCAATAGAATTCAGTATCTGTTTCTAGGTAACTTACTGTGTCAGCATACAAGAAACAACACTTTTCCATCCTCCTTTTTTTCCTCATGCAAAGGGAGGGAAAATATCAGAAAATAATTCCCAGAGTTCAATGACAAATCTTTTTCTTTTTTCCAATGCAAAATGATTTCAAGCCTGTATATTATATATTACATTAGCATAGCTAGATAACATAAACCTCATATCAAACTGATGCCTTCCTGTTCACACCTCATATGGAATAGCAATTGAAAATAATAGACTTAGTCTATCACAGTAACCTTCTCTTGCTATAGTTCTGCTTGAGGGGCAGTCACTGTGGTACAGCAGGTAAAGCTGATGGGTTAAACCACCGCCTGCAACACCAGCATTCCGTATGTGTGCTTGTTCATGTCTGGACCACTCTGCATCTGATCCAGCTTTCTGGCAAGGCAGTGAAGGATGGCCCAAGTGTTTGGGGCCCCGCAACCATGCCTGAGATTCAGAGGAAGCTCCTGACTGCTGGCTTCAGATTGGTCCAGCTGCAGCCCTTGCAGCCATTTAGGGGAGTGAACCATTATATCAAAGACCACTCTGTCTTTCCCTTTCTATCTCTCTGTAACTCCACCTTTCAAGTAAATATGTAACTCTTTAAAATAAATAAATTTACACTTAAGTTTTAACTTATAGAAGTTGTTACGGCTTCAGTAATAGAAATGCTTGAATTAAAATTTATAGAAGTGAATGTTTACAATATTCAGTCATAAGATATTGCAAAGCAATTTATTTTATTAAAATACATCAATAGGCTTTTATTTGTTGACAATTCTGTGTTTAAATTTCTAAAAGCATGTTGTAATATTTTGGGGGCTCCAGTGTTTCTGTAACTTAAGAATTCTCTAAATTAGTATCAAATATGGTAGAGGTGATGGTAAAAAGGCTAATGCGTGGAGAGCCATGACAAAGAGCAGAACAGTCCTTACTGTCATTAGAGAATACCAACAAGGAACTGTGAGAGATCAAAGAGTAGAGAAAACGAAATCCTATGCAGATAAATTTTCAAACAGGTAATCACATTTGAGTTAGTCTTGGAAAAAAGCAAAGCATTTTGACAGGTTGATATGGAATGGGAAGGAGAGGAACTCACACAACAGACACAGCAGAAACACAGGAAGCAGAAGTTAAGAGGATGTTTAAAAAAATACCAACAGCTTTACTTCGTAAAAGAAAAAACAGCAGTCTAACTAGATCTGGTCTATATAGGGAGTAACACAATTGAATGATATCTGAGGAGGCTCGATAGCTAAATATAACTGTACATAGTTTATAGGCCAAAGTCAACCACTTATGGTTTTAAACTCAAGAATGGCATAATTAGCAAGTTTAACCTGGCAATGCTGTGTAGATTGGATCAAAGACAAGAAGAGATGAAAGGATAATAATTCATTCATGAAGTTCTTCCAGAAGTTCAAGCTAATGGAAATGAAGAGGCAAAATGACATCATCAATACATTGGACAAAAAATAGTCCAGCTATTTCATAGATATGTGTGTTCATTTGTCTAGAATGCCAGAACAAAACACAGTCAACTGGTGGCTTAAATTACAGAAAAGAATTTATTTATAGTATTGGAAACTGGAAGTCTGATGCAGGGTTATTAGAAAGGTTCAGTTTTGAGGAGGGTCCTCTTTCTGGCTTACAGCCACCCTTTTACTCATCTTTATGGTGGAGAAAGACATGCCAAGAATGGGAGAGATTAAAGATTGGTCATCTACACATCAGCCATCTCTTTCATTTCACATAAGGCCACCAATCCTACTGGATGAGACACTTGTGATTCATATGACATCATCTAGCACTTATTACCTCAGAAAACTGTTACGTTGAGGATGATGACTTCAACACCTGAATGGGGTTGGGCCTCAAAGTTCATAGAAGTATTTAATCTTTAGAATTCTGGGCTCGATTGGATATCATATGAACAGGTCAGAGAAAAGGAACCAGGGGAATTTTGAAGATTTGAGGCAGACTCCCAGAAAAGCAGTGGCATTCTAAGAAACAGAAGAGGCCAAAACAAAATAAGTTTGCTGGTGAAGAGTAGAGAATGGCAGGCTTTTAAAAACATAAAGTTTGAGTTTCTGGAAGATTAATAAAATGAAGGTATCCAGGCCAGGCATGGTAGTCTAGAGGCTAAAGAACTCGCCTTGCATTTGCCAGGATCCCATATGGGCCCTGGTTCATAATCTGGCTGCTCCACTTTCCTTCTGGCTCCCTGCTTGTGGCCTGGGAAAGCAGTAGAGGACAGCCTAAAACCTTGGGACTCTGCACCTGCATGGGAGACCTAGAAGAAGCTCATGGTTCCTGGCTTTGGTTCAGTTACAGCAATTGTACCCACTTGGGAAGTGAACCAACTGACAGAATATCTTTCTCTATGTATCTCCTTCTCTCTGTAAATCTTTCCAATAAAAATATATAAACATTTAAAAAATGAAAGTATTCCTCAGAAAACTGACTTTTTCATTAGGGGATATGATATATAGGAGGGTGGAATCTTAATATTGAAACAAAATTAAAAATATTTTTCATGTTGATGATATAATTTTGTAAAAAACAAAATCAACACGCAGTCAAAAGTATGTGTTCCAAGTTATAGAAATCAAGTTGTCTGGACAGCCCACATTATTGTACATTTAGTGATACTTTGCCTTGACAGGTTGGTATAATGTTAATAGAGTACCGGCAATGTGTAAGCCATGTTTTTAATAAATACCATATCCTGCTGACCCAGACGTGGGCTGCTTGGGGTTAGTGACCCATCAAAACCATTTTTATATCTCTAGCACTTAGTGTAGTATATGTCACAAAATCTGGAATCCGTAAGCACGGAGTGAGTCATTTCCCAGAAAAAAAGAGGTGAGTCATGGACGCTTCAACTAATTTTGCCTTTGGATAGTGTATTATTCATATAAAACAGCATCACAGGAAGCTAGGTATTAAGTATTACTTTTAACAGAATGTTCTGTATTCTGACATGTTTGTTGCATTAGCCATAAAAATGGCAGCTGAAAGTAAAGGCTTAACAGCAGTACTTATTTGCTAGGAATTGGACCTAATTCATCCATCTATTGTCACAACATCAATCAAACAAACAAACAAACAAAATCATTGGGTGTCATAGTAACTAGAAATAATGACCATTCATTTAATATGAAGTACTTTGAACTACCTGAATCATGCAATTCACTATATGAAAATCAAAGCAGTATTTATAATACAACAGCAACAACAGTAAGAAATGAGCATTGTATATTAAATACAACCTAGGCATTACACAAAATAACTCGTACGCATTACTAACTTAACCCTCACAAGATCAAACATAACAGATACTATTATTATTTCTAAAGATTAAACATTCTGTATCCATAGGAAAGTAAATATTCCAAATTAAATGAAATTATGTTAATATATATTTACTAAGGCAAAGATTAAACAAATCAGCAATTAAGTGGATTGTCAATATCCCACTGGATGTGTGTGTGCATATCAATGTATTTTAAGTTGTTTTCATATTTCGTTTTCAAGCTCAGACCAGAGATGGATTTTCATAACCATATGTTCTTCTCTTTCCAAATTTTGGTATACTCAAATTCAGAAAAAAAAGCATATTTTGGAAAAATAAAAAAAAGACACATTTTTGAAATGTTAAGAAGCCCATGTCTTTTAGTACATTCTCTAAGAATTTTCAATGGGGCAAACACTTTAGTAGTTGTTATTGGCTGATATCTCTGCAAGACTCAGGCAGATGTTTAACTTCTGTCATTTTAATGTTGACAGATCAGTGGCGCAGGCTTGACCTAACTGTGGTGGCTAGCTGGGGAGGCCAGTGCCAAGTGTTTTAGGAAACCGATTTCATGCATCTGGAGAAGACTGACATTTCATTTCAAGTTCGGCCTATCTCTCTCTCTCCCTCTCCTTCCTGACTCCACACACATGACATACTTCCAACAGACATGCTGTGGCTCACCAGATCCTGAATTGTAACCTACAGTGTGTAAACTGAAATAACTCTTTTCCTTCCCAAAAAGCATCTCTTGGGTATTTAATAAATGTATCAAAGAGGAATAATACAAAAGCAATGTTTCTTTCAAAGTTTTGGTGGCCTTACTTCAGAACTCAGCCAAAACAAACAAACAAACAAGCAAAAAACCTTAAATAAAACGTCTCCCAAAGTTTTTTTTTGACTTAAAAAATTAGTTTACTACTATTTTCTATCAATGTTAGTAAAGCATAGACATGGTTTAAGAAGTTAAGCAAATTAATGTCTATAATGATAAACATTCATAGAAATTAAGAAGTTATTTGAAAATCAAAACACTAACTTTTGATACATTATTTGAATAATTAGGTAGCATGTTGGATAATGAATCTGCAAAAGGAAGAAGGCTTATTTTTAGCTGTATGAAACACTCAAATCATTATTTATTGAAGTCTGATGTCTCTTCTGAAAGGCTTCCTTGTAAAGCGGATGCTTTATTAGTTACTAGCAGAAAATTTTTCATGAAGCATCTCACTAACACGTGAATTTACACCTGTATTTTGTAAAGATGTGTTATACATGTGAGCCACACACCAGGCATGCTTTATACTCTTCTTGTTTCCAACAGCTCAGTCAAACATTTATACCAATATCTAGATTTTCTTCAATTTTTGGAAGTCTACATTTTGCTAAATCTATCAAAATATCATTTAGTCACCTGAACAAAACTTGAATTTCAAACAAATGCACAAGCTATTGGCAATCCTGAAACAATAAAGCAAAGCTGATCCCCATAGCTCCAATTTCCTGAAAACTCTGTTGAGGCAGCAGCAAGCCAAACTGGAACATTCCACAAATTTCTGGAGCCTGAACCAGACTCTCACTTTAGTCATTCCAGGGAATTTAGCTCCTACATATGTTGTTGTTAGAACTCAATGATAGCATAATTTAACAATTTCAAGTTCTCAGAAGAGGTATAAAAAGATTGACTTAAAATTATTTCTTATAAAGAAACATTTCATTCATTTTAATATTCTTATTTCATATTACATTTAAGGGATCAAAACAGTTTGGAATTGCAACAGAGCATATACTTTATAACTGGTAATCCTGCATCTGGAACAAATGCAGCTATAGCAAAAGTTAGTTTCCTATAAGTCTCAAAGTACTAATTTAAGCACTGGATCTGCTGCTACCTATGTTGAATAATAAATATTTTCTTGGATACCATTTTCCCTTCAGGGGTTAATGCTTCAATTCTCCCTCAAAGCAGCACTGGGCCAAAAAAAGAAAACACAAAAAGCAAAACAAAACAAAACAAACAAACAAACAAACCCAAAAAACATAATAGGATTGAACAGCTTTAGTTAACTATGTACACTTTGTACCTTTGATTAAAAAAAAATGTAGTGCTATATTTATAATTGTTTACAATCATGTATTTAAAATGCCAATAACATATTACCAGTGGTGGTTAATGCCCAATCCTGTCCATTTCATTTGTAGCATACAGAAAGTAGAGCTGAGCAGCTAAACAGAATGTTCATGACCCAAATGTGAACCAAGACACATATGTGTCATGACTTTACTACAGGGATGTTTTATCAAGCAAACATAGTACCCTTGGAGCATTGTTCGAGCAAGTGTTTTCGAGCATTGTTCGAGCAAGTGTTTTCTGAATCCCTACTGCATGGTAAGCACCTCCCTATGCATTAGGATGCACTGTGCTAAATAAGTTATCAACAAAGGCCAGGTCTTTAAAAAAAAAAGATTTATTATTATTTTTTTTATTGAAAAGGCAGATACACAGAGAGGAGGAGAGACAGAGAGACAGAGAGGAAGATCTTCTGTCAGATGATTCACTCCCCAAGAGGCTTGCAACGGCTGGAGCTGAGCCAACCCAAAGCCAGAAGCTTCTTCTGGGTCTCCCTTGCGGTTGCAAGGTCCCAAGGCTTTGGACTGTCCTCCACTGCTTTCCCAGGCACAAGTAGGGAACTGGATGGGAAGCAGGGCCACCAGGATTAGAAGCAGTGCCCATATGGGATCCTGGCGCATGTTCAAGGCGAGGACTTTAGCCACTAGGCTACCATACCAGCTCAGCCATGTCTTTTTGAGAGCTTAAATTCCTATAGCTGAACAAGATTCTTAATAATGAGTGTTAGGAGGAAGACAATCATGGCAGGTGAATGAATCATAATGTGAAGCACTTCATCTACAATTTAAGCACCAAAAAGAAGTACAGGGGCAAGTAATATGGTGCCAAATGTTACAGTTCCACTGTGGTATAACATCCCATCCATATCAAGGTGACAGGCTGAGTCTTGGCAACTCTGCTTCTGATCCAATTTCTACTTATATGCCTGGGAAGGCAATAAATGATTGCACAACTGCTTGGACCCCTACTATCCACATGTGAGACTTGGGTGGAGTTCTAGTCTCCTGACTTTGACCCGACCCAGCACTTGATACTACAGGCATTTGAGGGGTGAATTAGTGAATGGAACATCCGTCTCTGTCTCTTGCTCGAATTCCTTCTTTCTTCTTTCTTTCTCTCTCTCTTTCTCTCGCTCTCTTGTACACTCTGCCTTTCAAATAGTCAAATAAAGACATTTTTTTCCCTTAAGAAAGGAAACAATCAGAAGCTGAAATGACATTTTCAAAATAAGAAAATGAGATCCTCATCTGCTCTTTCAGAGGGGTACACGTTGGTCCCCAGCCTGCACTATTGGCCAGTCACACGAGTGATATATTAGAAACTGCAAATTCATGTGGATCTTAAATGCGCACATAAAATACAATGTGGAGACTACCATAGGTTTTAGTTGCATCTTACATCTGTAGGATTTAAGTTCATCCACATACATTGCTTTGCTTAATCTACAAGCAAAGACACTTGTGTTGACTTAGGTTCAAATTGCTTCGATTCGCTCTCAGGCACATCACCTGCTTCCCAATGCAAGATGCTCTTTAGTAATGGGCTATTCTCAACTGTTCATTTAGCCAAGTGTCAAATGTCATACAAGAAAATCCACAGCCAAAGGAAAACAAATAACCTAGTTTTTGATACCCACAGTCAATAAAATATTTCCAAAGAGTAACACATTCATCATTCCCAAGCTTTGGATATCATAGAAAAAAAAAAAAAAGAAGTAACAGAAGCAAAGTCTTAAAAATTGACTGCGAATAAATGAACTCTTCTTGTTTGGGCTAAACCATTTTAGGGGTGTGTGTGTGTATGTGTCATTTGTACCACTGAATAAATGGTTATTGGCATATAAATTTTCAAGCAGTTAAGACAGATTGAAATAAGCTTTGATAGCAATCAGGCACACTAAAATGGCAACCCACATGATGCTGGTAAAAAAAAAAAAACTGTATCATTTGCCTGCACTGTAGGTTCCCCTTTCCCGGTCACTTTTAGGAGGACTCAGGAGTTGCTGGACTCAGTGTCATAGCAGATTCCTGACTGCAGACACTCTTCAGCAGTTAGGGAACATAAACAGGCATCTCCTTGTCTGTAATGAGTGTCCCGATTAACAGATTGTGTTGTGTATCTGTCATAATGGCACAATCACTATTGTGTTTCCATCTGCCAGATTTCAGGGTTCTGTGGGAACAGAGATAGCAGATAACTGCTTTCAGAAGATAGCTTTTCTTCCCCTCTCTATTGCAAAGAGCTGAGAAGGGGCACTGGCAGGATGAGGGAGGCCTTACTTTCTGGCCAATCCCAAATCAAGACAGCTGCATTATTAAAATGGCGTGCACCAAATAAGCACCTACAGATTGGCAGTACTCTTCTCCCAAGTAAACTCACAAAGAAAAGACTGAATGAAATGGAGCCTCACATAACCTACCTTTGCTTCTGGTAGTGAGCTACGAGCCACTGAACACTTAACAGCAAGCTGAACTGCTAAGAGAATGTTTCCGACTGTAAGGGTATGAAGCCTGATTCACTGTTAACAGTCACCACTAAGGGCCATCTCAAAAAAATATTTTTTATAAATATATATTATATATATTATATATATTAAAAGTATATATTATATATAATATTATTTATATATATACACACACACATACATATATTCCCAATGCAAATTCATTTTTCTGCTTAGGAGAAATAGAGATGGTAAGAGTCATTGTCATATATACTTTTTTAATGATCCAACTTTAGATTACAGGAATATCTACAATCACCTAACTTGTACCCTGTTTCTCCGTGGTTGGTGACCTGGGTAAATTAGGGGAACTGGCAAAAATTGCAACATAATCAATCTTCTGGAAGGGCTCCAAGACCTCAAAAGAAGAGTTTTCATCTATTATCCATTCTTCCAAGCCCTAAGCATGCGGTCTGCATATGTGAAGATGGATGGCAGTGCGTGGTATATACTATCTTAAGACAAAACATGATGTGACTTGAGAATTTCTCAAAAGAATGTCACAAACTGGAATTACCACAAATCAAATTGAAGGGCAAAACGCTACGTTTTTGTCTACATTTTGAAATGCAGGTAATTTCAAGAACAAAAAAAATGAATACCTTTCAAACAAAGGCTAAAATACTGTATATTTATACCATCACTACAAAAATGATGAAAATCAAAAGGAGGTAAACATTTTAACACTTAAATTTTTCTCTTCTTTAGGCTTATCCAATTTTTCAGTATTTCTAAATGTCTATAATGAACATGTACTGTATTCAATAATGACAAAGTAAGCACTGTTAATTCTTCATACTTTTTTTCTGTGAAAACGACATAAAATTCTTGTATTGACAAAAATATCTTGGAACTAGATTTTTTTCAGATCACGCAATGTCATTATTGTTGTATCAATAATTCAGGTTTAATAAAACCCAAAAGAAGCTTTCATAAAGCTAGTTCTAATTTCATTGTTTTTGCTAACATACTTCTAAATATGGCTACCAAAATCTACCTAATCTATTACCAAATTGATGAAATTGTTGTAGGAATGATAAGATAAGCAGTCTAAGGTAGAAATGCATTGTAAAAACAGATAATTATTCTGGAAAGTGTGGATAGTTTATTTAATTAGGCCAACATCAGATGGCATATTAATATTTAAATACTACATTTTTTAATCTTAAAGAAACAAATATCTGACATAGCTGAGATTATATTAACAGCCCATGCTATATGACTGAATTCTGAGAATTTAGCTTATAATTATTGTTTTTAAGTATGTCTGTCTCAATTTTTCCATCTTTAGAATGATTTTAATGATACCTACTTCAAAATGAGATTGTGTTAAGTCTCTATCAGACTGTTTAGGAGAGGATGGGGGGGCCTCCGCCATGCTCACTGCAGACCCCGCCACCCTTACTGGAGACCCCACCACCCTCACGGAGAACATGACACCCTCACTGGAGACCCTGCCACCCTCACTGCAGACCCTGCCACTCTCACTGGAGACCCAGGTGGATTCCTGGCTTGAACTTCACCTAGCACCCACCAGTTGGTGGAGTTTGGAGAGTGAACCTTTGGTCAAAGAACTTTTCCACATCTTTCTCCCATTTTCATGTCTCCCTCTATATCTGGCTTTCTAAAACAAGTAAGTGAATCTTTTTAAACAACAAAACTATGTGCCTGTGTAAGTTATAATTTTTAAAAAATTAAGCTTAAATTCACGAAGAACCTATACAATATATGCTTTTCATCCCTTTCAGTTATAGTGACCATGTCTACTGTAAATATGATAACCTCTCCAAATTCAGGACAAACATGCTGACATCAATTAAAATAGTTAGGTAATTAAATATGAAGAAGGAAAAAGAGACCAACAAAATAAAAATGTGGAACTAAGTAGTAAACTGAAGATAACGGATACTGCAAGTTGATATTAATAATGTATGATTAAACAGCAGCAGAAACTAAATTATTTACCTATGCCTGCCCTAAATGGAAGTAGTGAACGTGCGACCAGAGGGTTGAAGTGGCTGTGCTACGCTGGGTGTTGTTGTCACAACCACATTACCTCTTAGCGCTCATGTTGCATGTTCTTCCCCAGGGAGCTTTTACAAATCATATTTCATATATCCAGACCCACTTTGAGAACCTGAACGTCCTAGCCAGTTGCCTTCAGTTAGAAGAAAAGTTAATAATGACCGAGTACTTAACCCATGCCAGGAACCCTTTGAATGTATTAAGTCACGGGTTATTTTTTAAACACAGGAAGTAGATAATTTATCATTCACAGAGAGTAACTTGTTAGAGGTCATCTGTAAAGGTCATAACCAGGATATTAGTCTAGACTAATGATAGAAGCACTGTTCCTAAGCACTATATAGTTACTTAAACTACGGCATGTTTACCATAATTTCCTGTTGGTTTGCTTATTTTGTTTTCTTCTCTCCAAACACACACCTATCAGACATGAGCAATAATCTTTACAAAGCTTTAACTGAGTGTGGTACTTTCCTGATGCAATAGAATAAAAGTAGATCAACAGTATTTTTTGTCAGAACTCTTAGAGTAGAGGGAAAATCCATGGCAGTTTGGTGACTGCATATTCAGCTGTTTTGGTCATCCTTTAGAACTTAGTTTGAAGCACTTTAAGATCCATTAAGAGATTACAAAATGAGCACAAGCGACTGCATGCTCTTTCCTCGGGTTCCTCAATTCCTTCACCAAACGTTTGCATCTGAGAAAGTCAATGTATCACTTTCAGGGTCTCCAAATCATCTGAAAAGCACAGAACATAACAATTGTACAGTATCTACACCACCGCTTTGCAAGGCGGCCTCGTAGCAAAGGGCCTGAAAAACTTTGGCATATTGTGGTCAAAGCTGGCCTTGAATGCTACACCTTCTAGCAATCTGCCCCATCATAGCACGGGCTGCATTCTGGGACCAAAACAGCAAGGCCTCATCCAAAAATGAAAAAGAGCTCAGCAAATCTTGCAATGAAGTTTTTGAAAGTTTAACTGAATTCAATTACAAACGCAAAAGAGAATTGCCGTTTAATAAAGAATTTTTTGTTTGTTTATTTTTCCTCAGGAGAGCTCAGTCTCTCAAAGGAGCAAAAACACATTTAGTTTAGTATAAGAAACATGACTTGCGATAAACAGAACTTAAAAGATGTTATATCGAGACAGATTACCTTCGAGAGCAATATTTAGTTGATGAGTTTAAGAGAACAGCTGGCACAATTAAGGCCTTAGTGTGCACCCCGTGGCTGAGAGAAAATGAAGAGCATTTAATCATATGGAAGCTGTAAATTTTCAAGAAATAAAACCTCCAATGTTGCTTTTCCCAGAATAAGGTTAGTGAACAACTCTGAGACTGTTTTTATTACATTGGGATGTCTGCCCAGTTTTAATTACCATTAAGGAAATGGTGGGCTCTGACCAGAATCAAACATTTCACGTTCAGGAATTTCCTAGTATCAGCCTGAATTACCAGCAGAGTAGGCTGAAAACCAAATCAACCCTCACCCCCCCAAAAAAGACAAAAAGCAAAAGAAAATCCCACGCACACAAAACATAAACTGAGGGAGAGATTCCAGCAAGTTTGACTGCTAAATCTCTTTCTGAGTGTTACCTTTTTCATCAGCATCTGCATACTGATATGTTCAAATGCAAAGTGAGGGAAAAAAATCTTAAGCCCCAACTAAAGAAAAACTTTAGTTCTGAGTGACTGCCTACCATTTTCAGATGGACAAAAATCTCAGTTCCAAAATTAGCATTCATAATTTTATTCTCAAAGAAGGCCCAGGCTCAAAATTCCTAAGGATTTTTTGAAGAGTTTTGTAAATGTTTCTTTTCGGAGCCTATTCTTGTACCTTAGATGTTTTTCTGAGGCAAGAAGCACTCATTCCAATCTAGGGTAGAAACATTTCAACTATTACTGAAAGTGTTCTGTACACGAAGGTAGAGGCAGAGAGCCTGCTCCACTGAACAGGCCCCATGCGGTTACTGACCTCCCATCATGTTTCTTAGGTAAAAAGTATCAACACTCTTCATACTGCTGGGAATATTATTATATAGCAATACACCCCATTAATGTGTTTTATCACTGGGCATGTTAGTCCACACAAGTTCAGATTATCATTTAGTGTTAAAATGCTTTAAAAACCAAGGGATTCTGCAGACACAAAGACTGAAACTTAGAATTCACACATCAATCAATTTTAACACACATTTTAATGCTTTATGAATACTGAAAAAAGCATATAAATATTGACTCTTCTTAAATATAGCAATATTAATCTGAACCCAGATGTGCTTCATATTTAACATAATTCCTGACAATAAATTGTGGAAGGTTTTTCCAATCATATAAACCCTTAGATGAAGTAAGAGTATCTATTAAACATTTCCTGCTGAATAGATGCTAGAGTTTTACCCCACAGAATAGTGATACAAGAAACCATTTGCTCATAAGTTCAGAGCTGTATATAATGGTTTAAACAAAATGTTATATACAATTTATGTTTTCTATCATAAATAAATAAAACATAAATCTTATAAATGGTCATGACCCAGTACTAATTAGAAGGTGGTTTTACATGCAATGATTTGTGATTTTTTAAACATTCAAACAGTTAAAATGGGATATTGCTTCCATTATATAAACTTCATGACAGAAGCAAACTGCTTCATTGTGATGGATTGTGGCAAAATATATATAAATAAAAATTCATTTTCCAGTCTCAGGACCAAGATAACAAAACAGACCTAAAATCTATTCCTTTTCATGAACACAGAAATTTATTAGGTAGGAAAGAAATGCTTTTCAGTTACTTAAGGACCATATGGAGAAAAGACATTACTTACAAAATGTCCCCATTTTAAAATATATTTTGAATTATCTCTGAATAGAATTCAGAAATTCTATCATTTGAGAAAATTACCAAGGCTCACCTCATATCTATCTATAGGTTTAAGCCATATTTGTTTAACTATATATTTAATGTAAACTATATATATGTGTGTGTATATAAACTCAGAAGTAATAACTTTTATGTATTTTGCTAACTGTACATTAAAACACTATTTTATGTGTTTAAAAATCATTAATTGCAGCTTCAAACAGCACTTTTTGTTCTAGTATTTTGTGAAGTCACAAATATCCCTTTCTATAATATGTACACACTTACATAGTTAAGAATACTTCAATAAATGTATGCAAAAATTAAATAAATTTGACTTGAAGCAAAAACTGGAAATTCATCAGTTTTTTTCATAGTATGTGTTTTTTGTATTTTGTTTGAATATACCTCATGCATAGCTCTCACAATTTTTGCAGCAAAATAAATTTACCTTTTAATTAAATTTCTCATAACCCTTTTGGTGTGTGTGTGTATTATTCCTTTTTTATTATAGCAACACTGGTCTTCAAACTGAGGAAACATGAAATAAAATCAGTAACTACAGCATTTGTGATGAACCAATATCGAGAATCTTCTCTCTGTAGACTATTTTTCCTAAGCTTATGAAATAACAAACAATTATTTAAAAAGTTGTATCACTGCCTTACTATTATTTTGCACCACATTAAACCAAACATCCCTAATTCTTACTTTCTAATAAAATACACAGAGGAGTCATTGTATTCAGGCACTCACCACACCTGACTCCACTGACTCCTTAACACTTCAACTGAAGTCAAATTCACTTGCAAAGATCAAGCCATAAACCAGTTGGAAATCCAAAACAAAGTAATTTCAACAAAGGCAACGCTTTCCTTTTGAGCAGTCATAACCATTCATTACCATGTTACATAATTTGCTTTCCCCTCCCCCCCCAAGGTTTCAGGTGTGAATAGTCATTATTAATGAATGTTTAACCTCTCCTTTCAGCACAAAGAGGTGTTTCAGTGTAATGCACTGTCAGTTTCAGGATGAATGGCTGCTCAGACTGTAAGCTTTCACTTTTCCTGTGATTGATCTGGCATGAGCTTTGGGATTTTATAGCTCTACATAATGTAGAGCAGACTCCTCCCATCAGAGGTCTTGTGGAAATGAAGCAGAAGACCCAGTCATTTGGGCTTCATCAGCTACATGACTCTGTTTTTCAGGTTGATTTCATTTACCCACAGAAATCTCAAGGGACCCAGTTTCTAGTTGCCAGCTTGAATGCTTGACCAGACACACACTTGCTTTGAGGGGGATCAGTAATAATATCTATTACAGGATCTAAATGAGAATTCAAAATAATAGCCACATCACATGTATTTTTCTTTTTTAGAAATCATTCGAATAAAGGAGGAGAAAAACAAAGGAAGAGCAATTGACTTTTATATTCCTTGTAATCCTTAAATTTGACTAATTCCACTTTCCAACTGACAACAAAAATACAATATCTTATTTGCATGGAATTTGGGGGATGTTTTAATGTCAAATAATGTTGATAGCAATGATTAAGCTTAAGCATCTTCAATTTTTTTATTAAAGTTTCTTTTCCTAGGCAAAAATTTTTTTAAAAACAACTTAAAATTTTATTATCAAGCCATAGAACCCATTTTGAAGGTAATAACATCTATCAAATAAAGGAACTTTTGTTTCTTTGTACTTTTCCCCTTTCTTTATTCTTATTGTAAATTTAGGGGGCCAAGGCATAAGATAATTAAGTAAATATCTGGATATAAAGCACTCACTGTTCTTGAAAACTTTGGCTAAATAATTCTGAGATATCAATATCTTTTTCTTCAAACTTGCCTAAGACTTAGAAACACAATAGTCAAGGATGACTTTATACCCACCCTTACCTGGCATCTACTACTCTAGTTAACTGACTAGTTTAAATGACTGATTATTTGTCATCTACTATGTTAAGTCTTGGAGACAAAATAGTAATGAAAGACAAAATCCCTACTTTCAAAAGGTTTATAGTCTTATAAAAGAAAACAAGTATTAACAAAATAATCAAATAAATAAGATTTTTAAGGATAGGTTTAAAAGAATTAAAATCTGAAATCTCTATTATAAATAAAGCAAGGATTTCCAAATGCGAAAGATGACTCAGGACTAACCGGACTAAAGGAGGTAGGATGAAAAAATTACCGGCATGAAAAGCCTGTAGTCTAAGAGAAGAGAAACCTTGTCCATTTGAGGTTGAATGTGGCAGAAGGAGCAGTGGGATGCATGCAGCCAGTGACACAGGTAAGAATGGGGTCACGCAGAACCTTGAAAGCCCTGGAAATATTTGCTTTACAAATACTAAAGGATGGAGGACCTTTATAAGAAGAGCCATGAATACTAGCAGGTTTATTTTTTTTCAGGTAAGCCCTTTTCCACATGAAAGCTAAGTTGGACAGTAAGGTGCAGTGATGTGTGGAAAGAAGTTAGTAGGCTGCTGCTGTTTTCAAAAACAAGATCATAGTTGTGTACAATATGTAACAACACAGAAATGAGTATGTCTAGCTGATTTTTGCTGACAAAGTTACTCCTTTTACTATTAACTTGGCAGTATGGTGTCTTGGTGTGGAGGGAAGACAGACCAAACAGTGGCTGGAAAGTTGAAAGCATGTTGTATACGGGAGCCATGATGGAGAAGGAAAGCTGAGGGAGCTCACTGAGCCTTTAAAAGTGGAGATGAAAAACACAAGGCCTGCTCCTCGCTGTCACTGACCTAAGGGAGTTCAGTGACATTATCTGTTTTAAAGGTTAAAAAATAACAGAAAAGCGGGCTTACGGAAATAAAACATTATTCAAGAAAAATTATTTTTCTGTCTCTCTACAGAAAAGCACAAGTCTGCAAATAGAAAATGTGTAATTATAGTTTAGCATGAACTCAAAATTGCTAAAGAAGACACATTAATAATATGCCCTGCTGGATAAATATACAAGAGCATTTGCCATATGTAAATGCATCTCTTCTTCACTTTTAAAGCAGTGCCAAGGGGCACTGCTCATCTACAAGACAAGCTGTTTCCAATGAGCACCTCCTCCTGCATAATTTCTGCCTTGCCTAAAGCATTGTTTGGATTTTTCACTTCTTTTGATTACAAGTGTTTAAATTCAAGCATGTGATACCAATTTTAAACACTGAAGATTTGCAATATTAAGAAAACATGGATGACTAAGGTCTGAAAGCCAACATATGTGTTTGATGCAGCAAACTATAATAAAACTGGTAGGTGGGCTGTTGAGAACACAGACCAACTGTAAAACAGCAACTCACAGTGCTTGAGTGTTTATTATGAACCACACACTCTCATGTCTCTTTACTGTCTTAACAGCTACTTTTTACAAGTTAGAAATCATTTTTTTTCTTTTCATTGGCAAGAAAAACAATTACTTCGAACTAAAATAACTCAGGATAATTAACTAATAAATGAAATGATGGATTTTTGAGACTTAGTTTGTATAACTAAAGAGCAAATTATTAAAAAAAAAATCCTACAAGCATCACTCACACTTGCATAGACAATTCTTCACCTGATCAGGAATCAAGGCACTAAAACGTGTGTGAGACAGAGCGAGAGAGAGGAAAAGAGAGAGACAGAAGCAGAAAGACAATGTGGTTGACAGGCATGCAGGCAGATTGTAGGAATGCAAAAACAGTAGAGGGGCGGCAGGATGGAAAGGGTGGAAGGGGAAATCCCTTAGCCTAAGGAACTGTGTCATGAAAAATATAAATTGAAAAAAAAAACCTGAATGAGTACATCTCTGAATGTTGTCTTTCTAGGAAGATGGAGAGAGAAAAATGTTCGGGTCCAAAATGACGAACTAAAAGATACAGTTCATACACTTACTTGACTGGTTGGGGGAAAATGTTATCAGTGTTCTCATGCTGGAACATCCTATGGCAAACAATGAAAACCTGTAGCTGAATTCCAGGAAGAATTTACACAAGTAACGAGGGAAAGTTGGTAAGACTTGAGTGATCATGAGAGTTTCCTGTTAAGGAACTCCAATAAAGACTGAATGAGCCCAGGCCATAAACCTGTTTAAAGCAGATTTACACATAAAGAATTCTAAGACTATTTTTAAGATCTTGCTTAAATGCTCTGATAATTATTGTCAATACTGCACGATCTATCTAATTTAATCTGCAGTGCAGCCATGAACTCTTAGTGAGGCCCTGATAGTATCCTGTAACCTGGAAATTCAGAGCAGCAGAGAAATGCTCCCATGTGTTGGCAGCCTCAGACCCTGAAGCAGTCAGAATGACTAAGTCCATCCATGCTACTTGGCTGCCCTGTGCTTCTGCATCCTTTTTCCTCCTTACTAAGTAATGGTAATATGTACTCAGATCAAAAGCATTCATGTGGTTTAATCAGATGCAAACTGGAAAACTCTTGGGCAAAGGTACAGTGTTAATTACCTGTTGATACAGTTCCTGAAAACACAAGAAATCATTTTTGGAATGGATAAATTCTCCATCCTCAGAATCTAAGATTTTGCTTAGAAGCTCCTAATCTGAAAAATTGCTCCATGAGACCTCTCAGAGAGCTATGACAAAAGTAATAATCAGATGAGGTGTGCGCAGATCTTAGAACAGTTTTACTGAAGTATCCTCACTAACATATTGGTTTAGGTTTAGATTTCTTCCATTTATTATTATTACTATTATTATTATACAGTTCCATATGCTCTGGGATTTCCCTTGCCTCCTCCTCCACTTATTTCCTTTGTGTTATTACAATAATATGATTCTTCATAAACAGTCCTAAGTCCATCATTGTGGGCATGAACAATGGCAGAGAGTCCAGCATCCTATTGTCAAGATATATTTAACAGTTTCATTGGGAGTCCATCTTTGGTCTGGAAGTAAAGATGCAAACTGCATTGTATTCTCACATCTGGACGAGACAGTCTCCATTACACAGTTACTATACATCCCTTTAAATTAAAAACCACAATACAAAATCAATAACAGGAAGGAAAAATAGAAATTTACAATGCCATAAAGTTAAATAACATGCTACTGAATTACTAATGTTTCATTGAAGAAATGAAAAAGAAAATCAAGAATCTTCTTGAAGAAAATGATGCTATTGTATGATCTATGAGTCAGTAAAGAATGTAATGAGAAAAAAACTTTTGAATATATTAAAATAAAAAACAAAAACATCAAAATTCATGAGATAGTTTCCATTGATCTTTGTTGGTGAGATGTGTCTTCTATAAGAACAGATAAATGGGTTTTGTGTTTTCATCCAGTCTATTAATGCATGACGTTTGATTGATGAGTTTAAGCCATTTACATTCGGAGTTAATATGAATAGGTGGTAATTTTGTCCTGTCGTTTTAGCAATGGGTTTTTCATTGTTTGATCTAGCCTTTTGTTGTTATTTTACTGGGATGTTCTTCACATTTGCCTTTGGATTTAGTGGGTGCTATTCCTTTCCTCTGACAGGAGAATATCTTTAAGTATCTTTGTAGGTCAGGTCTCAAGAGGCGTATTCTTTGAGTTTTTGTTTACTGTGGAAGAATTTTATTTAATTTTCAAAGATAAAAGAAAACTTTGCTGAGTACTTTATTCTAGGCCGACATTTTTTTTCCCTTTTAGATTCTGAAATACAGTTTAGACATTTTTTAAAAATGATTACTCAGGAGAGTTAAAGAATTGAAGATGGAATATAGAAAATGTCTTGTGGTTGTAAATCTATAGGACATATTACCAGGAGTAGAAACTGAATACAGAGATACCAGAATAAAGATGTTATAATTACTTAACAAAAGGACCAAAAATCAGAAACTGTAGGCTGGAACCAAAAAGCAAACAAGAAAAGCAAAGGTGTAAGTGACATGCTTATTGAATGAATCTACAGATGACCAGAAGATTTTGTTCTATTATTGCAGTCTGGTTGCCTGGGTAGAGGTTAGGTGTCTCCACTGCAGTGTAAAAAAAAAAAAAAAAAAAAAGGCCAATAGAAGAGAGTTTGGGAGAAGTTATGAGTTCTAATTGTGACATGATGGACTTGAATAATCAATAAAGCATCCTGGGAAAAAGGGAACAGCTGAAACAGCATTAAGCAATCTGGGTAGTGTGTGTGCTAGGTGAGATCTGGGGAAGCTGCAGGCTTCCAGGTCTCCCAACTACTGAGAAACGATGTAGTCCTCTTATTTTGAAGACCTAGGAATTTAGCTTACTACTATTTTCTTCACTTCCTACCATTTTATGAGTCATTCTTTCACAAGTTCTTATCAGTTGTATAAATGAAATAAACACATCCCCATACTTTAATGGTTTTCCTGGATTATGGAATTAGGAAAACCAGCTGCTTCAAATCTTTGCCTCATTTTCCTTTAAATAGGTAACAACCTCAAAGATGAAGGTTTTCTATGTGTATAGGGCATGGGTATGAATTATTGCTGAGATAGTCTGGTAATGGATCTGAACGCCCTTCTGAAAGTTATTATGGAGTAGCCGCTGCATTCACCTAATCCACAATCCAATAAAGAAGGCACAATGATTAGTTGCACAGTTCTGCAGAGATAAGGAAATTAATTCACAGACAGGTAAAATAACTAGCTCAGTATCTAGTTCCCCAAATGACAATGGAGGGGGAAAAATAGACTAGAATATATGTTCAGGATATAGTGAAGTACTTTGAAAAATAGTAAGAATGCAGCTATTTGTAATAACTTAATAAGTTCTTAATGAGAAGCTAATGCTTCAGAGTCTATCTCTTTGAGTGGTGGGAAGTGATGCAATCAAATTTTATTTTATAAAAAAAAAACTAACAATTGGATGGCATTTGGGATGGAAGTTGAAATAGAAGGTGTGATTCTTGCACCCCATTTGGAGTACCTTGGTACAATGTCCAGTTCTTACTGCTGACCTGAGATGCCTGCTGGTACACACACTGAAGCTACTGTGCTGCCACAAATAGTTGGGTTCTGCCATAATGTGACCTGTTTTGAGTTCCTGGTTCCTGAATTCAGCTCAGGGTAGTGACACTTGTTCTGGACATATAGAGAATGAACCAGAAAACAGGAATTGCCTGTTTCTGTTTCACAAGGAAAATAATTTAGAAATTAATCTCTTAAAATGAGCAAAATCTAGAGCTTAATATTTCTGGATTCAAGAACCATTTCCCCAGTTGCAAAATATATAGAACCAGCCTGTCCAAAGTTGGATCACATTGGAAATTTATTTTTCATTGATAGTTTGGGGGATTCTTACAAGAGATATTTTTCACAGCCTAAAACAATGGCCAGTATTTCTAATTCCGTAGTTTTCCCTGGGATGAAATGTGAGAAAATTCAGGGCTTCAACCAGTGAAGTGGCTTGGTTTCACCATCATGTTGCTCTTGGAAAACATAATTTACTGATACAACAATTTTTAAAATGCACATCTTTAAATACTGTTAGAATAAAAAGGGCAAAAGACTTTAAAACTGACATGTCTTAGATCTAAGAGCATTTGCCAACAAAACTATAATTTAGAGTGACATAGAGGTCATAAATTATAAGGTAATGAACATGGAAATGATAAATGAATTAAATGTCAAGTGGTTACATCTGAGAGGGAAAAAAGCATTACTGTTTTCTGTAAAAACTTGGGCTATTAGGAATGAAAAGACCAGAAAAAACAAGTTTACTTCTCACTATGTGCTCAGACATGAAATTAACTCTATTTGAAAAAGTAAACTTAAAACTTAATGACATATTTTGTCATTCTCTCACATTGATGGAGACTAGAAAAAATCATTTGAAATTAGCTTGCCTTTTAAAATGTGAAAAATATTTATAGCAAATGATGTATTACTCATCGTGATGATAGATTACTCACCCACATTTTTATTCTATTTCAAGTGTGTTTGACTTATTTGGTTTATTTTTCTTTCACTTTTTTATAGACAAAAGCATTTTTGGAATTGCCTAATTTCTATTATTTTCCTTAAGACAGGATAATATTCTTAAGTCAACCAACAGTTGCAGATTTTAGTCGTACTATAAAATCTAATTATAAAAGGAAAAAAGTGAGATTAAATCTCTAAATTCCCTTCCAGTTCTGTGGCTATTAGTTTATTCTGTTCGGAAATTATTAAATTGTCTAATAGCAGGTGGAATCATAACCCTATACAATTTTTGTGATAGAATTCAACTTGCGTTGAGGATAGAAGTTCATGGTATGACATGAAAAGGATGGGGTATAGAACAGTGTACAATTATTTCCACACAATTACAATTATTTCTAAGTGTGAATGTTTACACAAACTCATATTTAATGGTTTAATAATAATGGAAACATGTTTTAGAAACATTACAAAATTAGCTAAGTTGTTAGGGGACAAAATTTAATTTATGGCATTTTATTTTTGAGATCTTATTAGTTATTCATCATAACTCTATATTATGACAAGAACAAAGTTATTTTTTTGAAAAACTATGTTTTGTAGCCTTTAGTGTATTTTAATTAACATGATACATATTACTAGGAGTAACAATAAATAAAGAACTAGTGAATGCTGAATTGAAATCAGCTAATCACTTTAACAGCTACTGTTAATCTATTAATTAATACCTACATTGTCTTTATATTCTGACCATTCTCAGAAAATGTACCCTTCAAGCTTTTTCAAGCTTTCCTCACCTCCAAAAACACAGGTAGAGATTGTTACAACATCAATTCAAGGGTGGAGAGCAGATGGGTACGAGTTATTAATGATATTTTGTTATTTCTAATCAAAGCACTATTGCCAATTCTTCTTTTCCACAAAAATGGGCTAAATTTAAAGCCATGTTACCAGAAGAGAAATGGTCCCAAGTTGATAATGACACATACTAATTAATCTATTTTGGTGAAGCTTTTAAGTAGAATTTAGAGAGGCATGGGACAAACACAATGGCTCAACTGGCATCCCATATGAGTGCCAGCTCCTATCCTGGCAACTCCATTTTTCATACAGCCCCCTGCCTGTGACCTGGGAAATCAGTGGAAAATGACCCAAAGCCTCAGAACCCTGCACCAGTGCAGCAGACCTAGAAGATGCTCTTGGCTCCTGGCTTAGGATTGACTGTTAGC
Source organism: Ochotona curzoniae (assembly GCF_017591425.1). Classification (NCBI taxonomy): domain Eukaryota; kingdom Metazoa; phylum Chordata; class Mammalia; order Lagomorpha; family Ochotonidae; genus Ochotona; species Ochotona curzoniae. The sequence continues at coordinate 6,731,572 of NW_024466146.1, read as the reverse complement.
AGGCATTTGTGGAGTGAACCAGTGGATGAAAGATTTTTCTCTGTCTCCCCTTTCTGTAAATCTGTTTCCAACAGAAGTAAATAAATTTTAAAAATTCCCCAAACAAAAAGAATTTAGAATGGTGTGACCTGCAGTCTCAAACTTCTGACAAATTGGCATACATCTGTTAATGATGAAAAACAATAGGATCCACTTCTCCTGCTTAACCATTTTAACTCTATGATTTAAACGCCTGTAGCATACATTGTATCAAGAATTTCATGTCCCAAAATGAGAGAGATGTTTATCTGCCAGAAACTATGTAAACCATCCTAACTCTAGAAACTCAGAAACTTAGTTCAAAAGCAAGCAAGTTCCCACATTGACACTTATGTTTACTTCACCAAATCTAGTCTCTGATTTGACTTAGGCAAATAATAGTATTTGACCAACATTGAAACCTTCAATAAAGAAGTGCCCACAAAAATAATGAAAAAATGCAGTTAGACAAGCATCATAAATTATTCAATGATTTCTTTTAGTAACAGCTAAAATGTCATGACTCTGACTCTCTATTTCTGAGCAATTTAGATAGTGTGGATTATAGCCTCCTTGATTCTGTGAAAATCAGCTATTGATCTTTTGGAATACACATTATTATCTTCCACATTAAATACATTATGATTATATCCACTGGTGTGTATCAGAATCAGACTTAGAGTTAGCAATTAAGTAGCATATCTTGATTTCAATTTTTAAAATCTAAAAGGAAAGCATAGGTTAAAAGCTGCTTTCTCTCCAGAGAGTAACCAGAACTAGACGACAAACATTCTCAGGCACTTCACAGCAGAAGTCAAAGTTTAAAACAGGAGCCAGAAAGCAACAACTACGCTTTTTAAAAGGACAATTTTTGTGAGCCAAAAAAAAATTTTTTTAAATAGAAGGAAGTAGACTTTCGGGTTTGTTTTTTTTTTTTGCAAATTAAAACAATTACAAATAGCATAATTTATCTCTACTTTTAAAAAAATAATATTACTAAGTAAAGAATAAATCTGAGTCAATTTACTATTATAGAATGACACAACCCATTCTATCCTTCATTCTTTCTCTCATCTTTCAACACTTATCAAATAACATATAAGATACAAACTGAAGACAAAGAGACAAAAGCACACCCTTACCCTTATGTTGCTCAGAAGTGAATGAGTATCTGAGTAGTAGGAGTTCACAAAAAAGTAAGAAAATAAATAAGTATACCTTTATGCCTCCTCTTTGTCCAATGAGACTGGACCCCTGAAAGCTATCGTAAGAGGGATTTGCAATCGGGAATCTTAATTCTATACGGACATTAATGTCAGGAAACACTTTTAAGCCATGTCTTTGACGTGTATTTGTTTACTACACCCAAGCAACTAATAAACATAACTCCTAAAAAATGATATATGTCTCAAGTTAATGATAATTAGTAATTGGCAAAACCTTTGTGGAAAGAAACACTAAGGGGCACAGGGTGGTCTTCTAAATGGGCTCTGCTTTTCATTTCTTTGCTTTTTAAGATTTTTTTTTCTTTTTTAAAATTTTTGTAAATTTTATCTTTTACAATTTTATATCATTTTATGACACAGTTTCATAGGCTTTGGGATTTCCCCAGCCCCTCCCCAAGCCCTCCATATTGAATTCCTCCATATTGTTACAGTAGTACAGATCATATCCAGTCATGATTCCTTCATTGCAGGTATGGACCATGCAGAGAGTCCAGCATCTTATTGTACAGATAAATTCAACAGTTTCATTGAGAGACCATCCTTGGATGGTAGAGCTGGCAGAATATCATCTCATCCAATGAGATGTTACTACACAACTTCAACAACAGGAAGAAACATTGAAATTCACAACATCATGAAGTTAATTAACATGGCATTGAGTGACCAATATGTTAGGAAATGCAAGTTCTTAACCACATCCTGTAACTACTTACTTGGCATCTCAATTTTAGTATATACACAACCAGCTGGTGTAAACCTTTTTTTTCTCCCAAGCTAACATGTTTTTGAGTTTAACCTAAATCAGAGTGGTATAGGAACAGTGGAAGGATCAACACTAACATCCATCATATATATTAACGGCTGAGTACTTAACATCAAAGTTTCTATGCAGTTGCATCTTGTTTAGCATTAACAGTCATAAACTGATAAAAGTTTTTTGGTGAGAAAATTAAGCCACAAAAATTCTCCACCTTCTTAAAATGTTTGAGGAAGACCTTAAGTATAGCTTATTATTTATAGATAACAAATTCTTAATGGCATTAGGCATTAGAAAGACCATGAAAATTTGTGGTGGGATCCAAGAACAACCCTAACACCCTCTTAAAAGGAGGTTGTGTGTACAGAGCAGGAGGGGATCTCAGGGTGGAACAGGAGGATAAAAGGAGGTCTGTATCCTAGTCCCGGAGACTCCCAGAGGCCTCCCAAGTGCTTTTACCACAGAAGCAATGGATACTTCATGGAGGATTGTCAATATGGACCCCGAGAACCCTATCCCAACTGCCTAGGAGAACTCTGAGCTCAGTCATTTCCTATTGGATTTCCCACATGGGATGGTAGCAGCCCAAAACCCTCTCATAGAGTCTGGTGACATCATGGGAACTACAGCCAGGAGCTCTGGGTGGCACTCAGAGATAAAAGGACCGCAAATTTCCTTCTGGATTCAGGAGGGGAGCTTTCTCTGGTCCTTATCTAGTTCCAGCCTTGGCTCTCAGCCCTCTCTTACACTGACCATCAGGGTGCTTGTGAGTCTCAAAATTAGTTCAGATAGTCAGAGACTAATAAAGGTCAGCTAGTTGATAATCACTCAGCTTATACCTTACTGATCAGGCTTCCCATTTGTTTTTTTAAGCTTTTAAAATTTTATTTGAAAGTCAGATATACAGAGAAAGTGAGAAAGACAGAGAAGAGAGATTTTCCATTCACTGGTTCTCTCCCCACATGGCTGAAATGGCCAGAGCAGGACTTGTTTGAAGCCAGGAGTCAAGAGCTTCCTGTGGGTCTCCAAAGTGGGTGCAATGCCCCAATTGTGCCACCCTCCATTGCAGAAGTGGAGCAAATTAGACTCAAACCAGAGCCCATTTGTGATGCCAGTGATGCAGGTGGAAAATAAATTTGCCATGCCACCACACTGACCACTCTAGGCAATGCTTTTCTGATTTTATGACAAGTGATGGACCTATTTTTGGCCCTTTGATCCAAATTTCTATGCTGTAGTCTGCTCTCAGAGATTAAAAAAAAGAAAAAAAAAACACTTCATGATTAAAAAAGCATGTCATAATTTTCATGTAACTTAATCAGAAGAATTAACTACAGTAATTAATTGTTCAACATTGGGAATACAATCTGAGAAAATATATCAGAACTTAGATGACACAGTCTAATATATACCAAAGCCATATATTACATATTATGTGTGAAATAGATGTGATGGCCTGCTTGCTCCCGGGGTCATGATGAAATGAAATCCACCACAAGAGAATAAATACAAATAAGAGAAAGAGTAAACACTAAAATTCGTACTTTACAAATGGAAGCACACTTTAAAATAATGACACAAATTACCATAATTACATAAACTAGGAACACAGATTTTTATTGATAGTATTAAGTATTATGCACTGTCCATAATTGTATGTGATTTACTTACACATGACTGGAAGCTCAACAGGCTTATTTACACTAGAATCAGTACAAACACCTAAGTAGCACTTTCCATTAAGATGTTACAGTGACTTCTGTGTCATTGCACAACAGAAAATTTTAAGAGCCGTGTGATCTTAAGAGCTGCCATCTTATATCTGTTGTTGATTAAAACAGAATGAGGCATTTGACTGCATTTTTTCAAATTCTGGCCCAAAGTTTCATGGTGTTCTCTCTGTGAGACATCCATTGCATAGTTCTTATATGACTCTTCAAGGTAGCAATAAATGCAGTTTAAAAGCCTGCATTTTAAAAATAACAAGTCTATGTTTTGCTTCCTTCACTTTTCCTGATCTGTGTCACTAGTCTTTACTTACAAAAAGAAAAAAAAAAGCCTAACCATTTGCCCTTTATCTTACTTTTCTATGTCCAAACACCAGTTCACTTCTTCCCTCTCTTATAGTTTTTTAAAAACTAGAATAAAAGTTTCGTGGTTGCAAAAAAGTTTAATAGAAATGAAGTTCATATGTCACCAGGATTTTTTTAAGATTTCTTTATTTTTTTATTGGAAAGTCAGATATACAGAGAGGAGAAAAGAGAGGAATATCATTCGTCCGAAGATTCACTACCCAAACGGCAGCTATGACCTGAGCTGAGCCTATCTAAAGTCAGGAGCCCAGAGCCTCCACCAGGTCTCTCATGTGGATGCAGGGTCGGAAGGCTTTGAGCTATCCTCAACTGCCCTCCCAGACCATGAGCAGGGAGCTGGATGGGAAGCGGAACTGCTTGGATTAAAACTGGCACACAAAAGGGATCCTGGCACATGCAGGGCAAGGACTTTGGTGCTAGGTTACTGTGTCTGGTCTGTCACCAGGATTTTCTAGGAGATAACTCAAGATAGGAAAGGAACTGAAACACAGCTTTGGTGAGAATGGTGACTCATATAACTAAGATTTGGAGGAGAGAAAAGTCCAGGAAAGGTTTTCTGCCAGGGATGTATCTCATCAACGGATAAGATACAATCAGAGGCAAGGGGGAAATTATAGTTACAAGACTATTGAGATTTATGCAAATAAAAAAGTGATCAAATGCATAAGAATAAACTTTAACAAAGATGGAAAGTGGTAGAGGAACATCTGGAAAATTAGAGAGTTAAGTTCCAAAGAAGCAAACGGATGAAAACATTAAACTAAAACTCTGTTATACAGCATCTGCAGCACCAGCACCCCAGATGTGTGCTGGTTCCTATCAGAGCTGCTCCATTTCCCATGAGGCTCCTGGAGAAGCAGCAGAGGATGGTCTCAGTGCTTGGGAACTTGCACCCACAGCGGGGACCTAAAGAAGTGCCTGCCTTCCAGCTTCCATCACGTCACCTCTGACTGCTGTTGCTACTTGGGGAGTGAACAAAAGGACGGAAAATCTCTGTCTCTTTTCCTCTGCTACTTTGTCTATCAAACTATGAATAAAATCTTTTAAAATTTATGTTAAATGAATCTTGTGAAATTATTTAAACCAGTGCTATGCAATTAAACTATCTTGTGAAACTATTTAAACTAGTGCTATGCAATTAAACTTTCTTCAGTGACCCATAAGAATTTATATGAATCTGTGCTGTCCAATACGGTAGCCACTAGTCACATGTGACTATGAAGCACTCAAAATGGAGTCAGTATGATAGAGGAACAAAATTTTAAGCTTCATTTAACTTGACTTAATTTAAAAAACCCACAAGTGTTTAACTGCGAACAGCACATTTTTTTTAACGAATCCTTCAGTTTTTACCTTGAATCATTGTGAATAGATTTCTGATAATAACAATTGCATTTATTTAATTTTTTAACAGAATTTAAAACAAAGATACAAATTAGATATATTTACCAGATTATGTTCAATGTATTTCTGGGGCATTCAACGGGCTTTATGTTTTTACTTGCCAGGAAAAAAAAGATAAAGTTACCATTTTTTCAAACTTTCCATCCACATAATTCTACTTACTATAACCAGGTAAAAGAGAAAGATTTGCTAAAAGACGATAGAGTGAGGAATTCAAAAAGAAATGGCCTCCAAATTCACCCAGATCCTAGCCACTGAGAAAATTTTTCTCCTTGAGATTTCAGACACCTGAGTCATTAAATTTATTGCATTGCAATCATTTTCTAGGTCAGACCAATGTCTCATTATGAAATCAGTGTCCACGCCCAAAAGAACTTGTTTCTTCTTTGTCAAACCACCTCTGCTATTTTCCACTGAACAGGCATAACCTGACACAGAACGTCATGGGAAACAGATGTTAGTGAACTGCATCATTACGATGGCCAATTTTTTTCCAGCTGTTTTACACTCTTTTCACTTTGCAAAGTCATAAATTAAGACTCTGTAGAGGAAACTATGCATGTGCGCACACACAAAATGAGATATCACACTAACATAGAGAAAATGGATTCACCTGAGTTATAACTTGTAAAAAGGAAAAGTGCTGTACTGAAGCGTTTTTTTTCCTACTTACTCATATCCAAGAATTACAAAGAAGGTTGTTACCATAGAATATCAGTTAATCTAACAATGGGTATTATTTTGCTCATGGGAGGGTATGGTTACTGAGCAAGGAAGACAGAAACTAAAACCTGAATAGACTCCTAATGGGCCTAAGCTTTCAAACAGAAGAAGATAACATCCCTGAATATTCAAGTACAATGGGCTCAAGATCGTGAGTGCAGTAAGACCAGAGCTTGAGTGCTTGCTTTATTTATTTATTTATTTATTAGTCATTCATTCATTCATTCATTCATTCACTCATTCTGAGCAAAGCAAGATTTATTTAAGTCAGAAACTTCCTGTCACGGTAGCCAGGAGAGACATCTAAGAAAGGAAAACTCTAAAAACAAGTGAGGATGGAATCTTTAAAGCAGAATTTTAGGAATGAAAAAAAAAAGTGGAACAGTAGTTAATAATCAATTAGAGGGTGGGAGAAACTCTTCAAAGGGTCCAAATTGTAATCCTGTCTAGCTTGTTCATGATGAAACAAAAAAACCAACGTACGAGTGTGATTGATAACAGTTTCATGATAGGTTAAAAACTCAGAGGGTTAGAATCACTACCTCCTTGCTGTCTTCCTGATAAAACTAAAAACCCAGAGGAGTGGGATTGACACTTTTTTCTTTTCTTTTTTTAAAGATATATTTTATCATTTAAAAGGTGGGGGTGTAAAAAGAAGGAGAGACATTTTCCATCTGCTGTTTCATTCTGGGCACAATGGCCAGAGCTAAGCTGACCCAAAGCGAGGAGTCTGGAGCTGCTTCTGGGTCTATTATGAGGGTTCAGATGCCCAAGTATGGGAACTGTACTCCATTGCTTTCCTAGGGCATTAAGCAGGGATCTGGATTGAAGTAGAGCAGCCAGGACATAAATTGATGCCCATTTAGGATGCCATCACCATAGACGGAAGCTTAGCGTCCTATCCCATAGTGCCAAACTGTGGCACTTTTTCTTGCGAAAGGCAACTTTTGGAGAAAAGCATGCATTTTGCATTACTTGAAGAGTCTTCTCATTTTTTCACATTCCAATCGCACCCATTCTGAGATTTACAGTCCTAAATTTCTACAATTAAAAAATTACTTTGTGACCTAACACACAGTGAACATCAGAGTTGCCAGCTATGTAAATGTGGACCATAGATGCTAGACAGACAAGGGAGTCCATGGTGACTGCCAAGGTGGAAACTAGGACAAGAGTCATAGTAAAAGCCCATGTATAAGAGCTGCACAAGATCTGGATCTGCCTGGAGGATACAAGCGGATGATGCAATGCTGAGACACGATGATGACTATCGGAAGTTTCTCATATCTTTTTGGCCAGGTTTTGCCTAAATGCTATGGAAGGGACAGAGACTAGGGAATGATCTAGTGATTCCATTAATACACAAAAAAGTTGCAGAGGAAAATAATGATATTAATGGCTAGCACTGGACAAGCAGTTAGCATGTGCCAGGTATTATTGTAGGGCGATCTACCTATTACTTTACTTAGTCTCAAAGCCCTGCATTGCAGTCATTTGCATTTTACAGATGAGGACACAGATTTAAAAGGCACTCAATAATTTAGCCAAGGTTACACCTACCAGAGAGTGGAACCATAATTCAAACACAAGATGCCTGACTATCTAACACATGCTCTCAGTGACTACATCCTGCAGAATGGGCACAGAAGGTCAGATGAAAATTTTCTTCTGGAAGTAGAGCAAACCTCATAAATAGAAACAGCTCGGTTGAAATTGCCTGTCAGTAAGCCTTGTTCATCAGTTACTTATCAGAACATTATTCTTAACTATTCTAAGATACACACTTAGCAGTTCATTTATTCTTTCCACCACTCCCATGAGAAGGTATAAGTCTCATTTCTGCTTGGTATTTGAGGGACATTATATAGGCAAAGGTTTAAGAACTTAAAAGGTGCTTCAGCCTCTATGCTCCCGGTAACTTCAGTGGTTCACAGGCAGGTAAATGGAACATTACATGAATAATACACATTTATGAGACTTCTGAAATCATGTACTGCCTTTCAGGTTTGGGAACACTGAGCTGTACTCATATGAACTATTACTGTGATCAGATAGCAGCAAGGCATAGGTTTGGGGAAACCTGTGATTCAGAGTATATTTCAACACCCTATAAACTCCTACCTGTTTTATTATTAAAATACAGTGACCTACTCGCTCACCAATTCCATCCATTTCTCAGTGGGCAGCCTGACACTGTAGTGTGAGTTTTGATTACCGAATCATTTTGCATGGACTATATTATGGTTGGAATTAATCTAAATTGGTTCCCCTACTTCCTTTGTCTCTAATTTTACTCCTAACCTCTAATAAAAGGTTTCAATCAACAAAAGATATCATTGGAATCATTATATTATATAACACAAGTATAAATTATACAGTTTTTGAACTGTTAGTGGGAAGCAATTTTCCTTTAGACCCTTTGTGTTACTTTTTCTGGATAGTTTTTCATTTTTCTTTACTCCAAACAGGGAAGTGAAGACTTTGCTAACAGGTGGTTTCTCACTGGGGAATCTCCTGTTCTGGGAGTCCAGCCAACCCTTTTACAATGACTGCACTTTATTAAATGAAATTCTTGGCACTCAAACAGCAGGCACTTCTGCAACAGAAAATTTTATCTATTCATTTTCACTTTTAACTTAATGCGCTGGACATTGTAATAATCAATGCTAGTTTTTAACAGAAAAATTCCCATTCCCAACAAAATTAAGAAAAAAACATGCCATTGAAGTATCTTTTTTTTTTTTTTTGCAGTAGTGTTTCATATGAATGATTGAAACAGGCGCTGGTATACTATGGCAGTTGACTTGTGGCTTGCTGTGGACCATCCTCACCCAAAGAAGAAGTGTGAAGGAGGCAAAAAAAAAAAATCTCAAGTGTGCATCAATCAGACAAAATCTGGCTCCATTTTTCTCCCATCTCCACCTCCCAACCCCAATACTCTCAGAAACCATGTCATTTTTTATGAATTTTCATGTTCTGCATTGTGTTTTGTCAACTCAGCAATCTAATGGAGTACACAGAATGTATGCACTCATCCTCTTTCATTGAATGCATAATTTAATGCTCACCAAGATTAATTACATGTTCAGATCACACAACTCCAAAGTGTCGGACCTGACACCTTCAAATTTTCACTGTAGATTCCATACTCTTTCTCATGTACCCCATTAGATTAAAAAAATTAAAACCGAAAGAATTTCTGTAGTCTTCAGCAAATTTTTGTGCTATATGAATCTCATTGCAAGAGCAAGCAAAAGCATAAAATGGTGTTGTGAATGTATGCAGCCATTTTCCAATGGCTAATGCAGCTGTTGACTAACTGAAGGCTGTTCTCATCTTAAAATCAGAAAGCTTTGTGGCCCTCACAAATTACTCAACCTTCTTTGTCTAAAAACAGAAACACAAAATCTGCCAGTCTGAGAGTGCATCTGTTTACAGCATGATTTACTTCTGAATATGTTAAACCCATTGTTAAAACCAACTATTCAGTAGAGGAAGATTCCTTTTAAAATATTGCTACTCATTGACAATGCACTTGGTCACCCAATAGTTCTGATGGAGATGCACCATGAAATTAACATTGTTTTCATCTTTACTTAACACAATCTCAATTCTGCAGCCCATGGGGCAAGGAATGATTTTGACATTCAATATTATTAAGACAAGCACTTCATAACATAATAACTACTATAGATAGTGATTGCTGTTCGTAACAACTGCTATAAATACTGATTCCTGTTGTCAATCTGGGCAAAGTAAATAGAAACTTCCTGGGAAGGATTTCCCACTCCACTTGCTATTAAAAGCATTCATGATTCATGGGGGTAGGTTCACATACCAACATTTACAAGAGTTTCTAACAAGTTGATTTCATTCCGCATGGATGACTTAGTGGACTTAATTGATACTGTGGTGGAACTAGCTAGAGAGGCAGAAGTACAGCCTAAACATGTGATTGAATTGCTGCAACCTCATGATAAAATTTTATCAGATGAAAAATTGCTTCTCACACCTGAGCAAAAAAACATGATTTCTTGAGACGGAATCTACAACTGGAAGAGTTGTTGTGAAGGAAAAAGAAGGGATTTAGACTATCATGCAAAAGCCATTGCTGGAGGAGCAGCATAGTTTGGAAGGACTGGCTCCAGTCCACAATGTTCTACTGTGAGTAAAATGCTAATGAGAACTTCATATGATACAAAGACGCAGTCGCAACTTAATCCCATCTTTACAAACCACCAGCCCAAATGATCAGTGACTATCGACACTGACAGATCCTCCACCAGTAACCTGCTCTAGGCTTAGACTATCACTTGAATTTTTTAGCAGTAAGAATTTTTATTGGCTTTTCAAAGAAGATACTACTGAACACAGCAATATTGTGTCAAAATAAGTTACACGTACTAGGAGAACAAAAAGTCCTGTGGCAGTTTCAATAAGATATTTGCTTTACGGTAGTGAAAGGCATCTGAACTTGCATTATCTCCAAGCTATGCCTGCATATAAGGTTAAGCATCATGTAAAGTCAATGGTGATTCAAAGGTATATTCTTTTGATTTTTAACTATTTTAACAGACCCACAATATTGTATGTTTATATAATCCAATCAAAATAATTATCTACATCAGAATATCTATCTCCTCAAACATTTATCACTTATGCATGGTAAAAATATCTAAAAACTTTTACTCTGGTTCATTTAAGAAAAAGTTTCAGTACACTATCATTATCTAAGTTGCTCCATCATGCAACAGAATGGAAATTCTTATTTTATCTAATATCTAACCCTAAATCAGTACTTATTAAATAATATATTTCATACTTCTTCCTTCCTCTGATCCTCACCATTGCTCTCTCAATTTCTTTTTTTTAAGATTTGTTTTATTTTTATTATAAAGTCAGATATACAGAGAGAAGGCAAGAAGAAAGGAAGATCTTCTGTCCGATGATTCACTCCCCAAGTGGTCATAAAGGTCAGAGCTGCACCAATCCAAAGCCAGGAGCCAGGAGCCTCTTCTGCGTTTCCCACGCGGGTGTAGTGTCCAAGGCTTTGGGCCATCCACAACTGCTTTCCCAGGCCACAAGCAGGGAGCTGGATGATAAGTGGGGCTGCCGCTTGCAAAGCGCGGACTTCAGCTGCTTGGCTACTACACTGGGCCGTGTTCTCTCAAGTTCAACTTTTTAAGACCCCAAGTATGAATGGGATGTATAATATTTGTATTTCTATGCCTATTTAATTTAACAAAATGACCTCCAATTATTTACAAACTGTTGCAAATGACAGAATTTCAACTTTCTGTAGTGGTACAGTTTTCCATTGAATATATGGGTTTCTTTATTGATTTACTTGGCATATCAACTTGGTCAGCACTAATTTCAGTCTATAAGCATATTCATCCCTAACTCCTCAAGTAGCCTGGAAATTCAGCAAAGGATGGTTGGATCCTTGCTCTGTGCTTTGCAATGAACACCTACTTCTTCCACCATCTGATGTCAGCAATTGGCCGCATATCAGGAGAGTGCACCCGGACTTGGAGGTTCTATGGCAACACTTTCGACCAGTGTCTTTAAGCCACTCACAGGTTCTTTCCACCTTGTAAGCCTCCAGGACTTGTGTCCTCATAAAAACGACAAAGCAAAAAAAACTAACTGCATCACTATCATCATCACAGATTTTACTGAACACTGCTAAGGGAGCAGCGAAACTTCTCCAGAGGAACTGAATGGACCCTGGATATGCAGACACAGAAAGGGCTACAAACAAAAGGTGAAAGAATAAGTTTGGATAAGGATATGAAGAAGATGAATCTTTGTACACTCTTGGTGGGAATGTACATTAGTACAGAAATTGTGAAGAACACTTACTCAAAAACCAAATACTAGGACTACCATATGATCCAGGAATCCCACTGATGGGTAAATATCCAAATGAAATTAATCAGACTCTGCATTCCCTTATAATTATCAAGCAATGTGTCTTAAGATTGCAGCAGAAGTGTTTAGATGAGATGTTGAAAATGTTCCCCTCTGCCTCCCACATATTTCGATTTGCATAAAGAAACTCTTGGTGGTATTGAGGTGTATATACAAAGCTAAGAACTGAAGGGAGGGAAAAACATCATAAAAGATTGAACCTTATGATGAAGATGCCTAATGTATTGGTATTTACATTGCTGAAACATGCATTCGTCTTTTAATATTGTTTTATTCTATTCCAATGGCCAAAGCTTCATTTGGAAAATGCATTTTTTTCTGAAAACATTATCAGTGGTAGAAAAGAGCAGGATGCTTAGAGCTGTGACTCAGGATATTATGCAGCGCATATTAAAATACCACAGTATTTCTAATATTTTGAGAAAACACAAAGTATACAGAAGAACACTTCAAATGAAGAACTGAAACAGAAAGAGAAAATGTCTTTCTGAAGAGAAGGATATGCCAGGAGACAAGCTGAAAGTTGATTTTATCTCCTTTAAGAAGATGGTGAAACCAAATAGCTCCCAGAAACAGGTCTTTAGTATTTGCATATGGGTCAATGCTCCTCAGACTCTGTCTACTTCCAGAGATCACAGGTCCACCCTTTAAGGAGAAAAACACCCACACTGTCACTTCATACCCATTCTCACGTCTAATTGCAAAGAAATGATCAAGATTACTTTCAAGGTTAGGCCTGAAAAGAGAACTGAAGTGTTCATTTCATTCCTCAAATACACCTACATCAATTCAGAGCTGGTTGAAATTCCAGCTACATAATTATCATAATTAGAAATCTATAATTTATCTAAATTAAAGAATGTTGAAAAGGTGAATATTAGATTGAGATCTGACTCGCAAACTAAATGATTCTAAATTACTGTGTGGTCAGGAATGGATACTTTCCGAATGATGTAAGAATCTTTGTGAGAATACAGAGAAGATCAGATCATAAGAAAAATCTGGTACTGAATGTTAAAATCTGTATGGAGACCCTCCCAGATGGAGTTTTAGATTGCAAAAGATGCTGCAGGCAGCACTACCATCAGCATCTTGCAGCTGTGCCTGGAGTTACCAGGCAGCAAGTTTTGCTAAAGATTCGTATTAAACACTGCTTCATCGTTTAGTATGTGTATCTGTCATGGTCCAATTAGGAAAAGATCTTTTTAAAAAGCTGTGGGTGAGAACAAGGAAAGCAAGAGAAGTCACAGCAACCAGAAACTACAAAAGTAAGATATAGATGTTCCCAGCTCTGCATGTTGAGAGCAAAAGGAGAGACTAGTGTAATGAGACGCTACAAATATGACAGCCATCAGATGGGGATCACTATGGTGGAGGGTGTAGCAGCAAAGAAGTGAGCAAAGAGGGACCAGAAGAGCTGACTCGCTTCTTCTGCTCTGTTTCTCACTGTTGGAAGCCAGAGGGAACAGGGCCCTGAGGGGTGGGAGAGTGCAGAACCTTAGGGAAACACTCAGACCCTTCACGGTGGGAGAGGAAGTTGGAGAAATCAGTGGGTATAAGAAGAGAATGAAGGCTCTTAAACTCACCCCTTAAAATGGCCCAATTTCATAATAAGGACCCTTTAGTATCAAAGGGAATTTTATGGCAGTCCCAGTAAGTATGTAATTGAACTATTTAGATTCAAATTATGTAGAATTAGATATATTCCTTAGATTACCAGGCCAGTGTTTTATGAACAGATGGGGAAATAAGAAATAAAACTCAAACTCCTTAATTACTCTAAGGACACAAGTGCAATTTTAGTTCATTAAAATATGCTATTTAGTACATTATGTGAAGGAATAGTTGCATTATAAACTGTAGGACAATTTATAATTGTCATCTATAGTTATTGGAATTTCTAGGTTTTGAAAAAAAAATTGTTCTTATGTTGAGACTGCCATGAAATTCCCTTTGTTAGAACTTTTTGTTGTTGTTGTTTGCTTTGGTTTGTTTGTTTTTTTTGTATTGTCCAAAGTGTTTCAATGGACTTCTTTATTTCCACCATCTTTCAGACCAAAAGTCTCATTGAGATAACAGGGGTAATGTTGACGTAGGAAAGTAGACTTGTTTCTAACAGTTGTATGTTACATGGTAGGTGAGAGCATATAACGTTATAGCTGAAGGAAGTATTTATTGAACTTTAGTGTACATCTGTTTCATCAATGTATGGAATGGAACTTGAGAATTTATACTTCTAATAAGTTCCCGTTGATGTTAACACAGTCTTGGTGCCACACTTCAGGAGTGACTCCTTTAAGGGCATAGTTATAAGTTCTATAAGGCAACAACCTCTGTGTGCTTAAAGTAGGGAGAGAAGAAGATACCTTAGAACTATCCTCAGCTTTTTTTTTTTTGTAATAAAAAGGATAAAATATGCAATGCAACAGTAAAGCTAAGGCAAAGAAGAAAAAGATTGAAAACAGACCCTAAGGCAAAATTTCAAATTTGATATAATTGATTCTGGGCATTCTGAGTGTTCAATACAAAGTGGTATTTGTTCTCTCATTTGGAAGAGGTGATAGCAGAGGCTCTCAAACCTTAGAGGGCACGCAAATAGCCTGACCCTCAGCACTTCTTGGGAGCGAGCAAAATCCCCAGAGTGTGAAGTCCATGAAGATACTCTCCAATAGCAGAGTGCTCCTTGTGAATCTTGATCAAATGCCAATGCCAGGGTTTCTTTCTCTGGCTGCTTGAATTGTTAAGAGTCCCTCTACACAAAGGAGAGAGATAGAGGATTGCTTACTGTAATATACTTTACTGCTTTCTTTAGTTATTGACCAAACATTAACTCCAGAAAGAGAATGATACTCAGGTTGTAACAAGCTGAAGTTCTGTCAGAAGGAAAGAACTGTCAGCCTTAGAGCTCCTGGGTAGTCTTCAGTTACCAAGAGTTCCTCAGCAGGTACCATCTGCATCTATATCTGCTATTGAAGTACCACCACTGAATCATTCCAGTTTTGGGGGACTGAGAACTATACAACTCTTTGAGGTTGAACATGGACGGGTCAACTGAATCTCCATGGAGGACCAGGCCAGAATTTGCCCTATTTGAACAGAGCAGCAAGGGATGCCTGACTCTCACTATCACTGTTTTCTCAACAAAAACCACCCCAGCTCTCATAATGTGAGACAATCAAGATGTACTTAGTTTAAAATTGGACAGAGAGTGAAGACAAATAAAAAAATCTCCTCATTCCTACAAATAGTGTCCTTTAAGATGAGTTTGTGTTTACCACAATTTTACCCCCTTGAGTTATCCATGTTCAAGAAGTTATAAGTTAAATATCTACATCAAAAGCTTCCCACCACTGAAAACTTTAAACCTTTTCTCATTTTTAGTCATTAAATAGTCAGCATGTCCAAAATAACTTAATATAGTAGCTCTCTTTTTTTGAAAACTGAATTTGGTGGTGGTGGGAGGAGAAAAATGGATATATTTAAACTACCATTGGGATCTTTCCTTTTCAACAGAAAGGATAAGATATACATTGCAACAGCAAAGCAAGGGAACAGACGGGAAGATTCAAGGCAAACCTTTGGACACAATTTCATTCAATCTTGATTAAAAGCCTGTCCTCAAATCTACAGAATATTGTTGTCTTTTGTTCCACATCATTCTTAACATGCACAGAAGAGGAAATTCTAATTCCTCTTAAACTATTCTAAACTATTGAAGGGAAGAGAATCTTCCCAAACTCCTTTTATAAGACCAGCAACATCTTTGATCCCAAACCAGAAAAATGCAAAAAAGTAAGAGAACTACAGACCAACATCACTAAAGAATATAGATGCAAAAATCCAGCAACACATCAGAAATACCATTCATCTGGACCAAGTAAGACTTATCATTGGCCTACAGGAATGTTCAGCATATGTGTTACACCATGTTAACAAAATGAGTAATAAAAACCACATGGTTGCACTTGATAAAATACAACACACTTGCTTGATAAAAGCCTTAAGCAAACTGGATATATAAAGATCTTTCCTTAACACAATCAAGACAATAAATAACATTCCTACAGCCAACATCACATCAAATAGGGAAGAGTTGGAAGCTTTTCCACTAACAGCTGGAATGATATGATTGCCCACTTTCACCACTGTCATTCAATAAAATTCTGGCAGTTTTAGCCAGAGGCATTAGGCAAGAAAAACAAACAAAGGGATACAACTTGGAAAGGAGAAAGCTATATTATCCCAGTTTTCAGATGACATGATCCTATTTATATAGGAAAACCGGAAGATTCTTCTAAGAATCTATCAGAACCCATTACATAGTTTGGCAGTTTGAGTATAAAAATAAACACACTGGGGTCAGCACTGTGGTATACAGCATGTTAAGTTGTAATCTGCAATGTTAGTGTTCCATATTGGTACCAGTTTGAGCCCTTCTTGTTGTATTTCTGACCCAGCTATGTGCTTATTTGCCTGAGAAAGCAGTGGAAGATGGCCCAAGTCTTTGGGTCCCTGAGCCCATGTGGGAGACCAGATGAAACTCCTGGCTCTCAACTTCAGTGTGTCCCAGTTCTACCCACTGGAGCCACCTGGGGAATGAACTAGTGAATAATAGCTCTATCCCTCTATAACTATGTCCTGTTAAATGGGCAAAATGAATCTTAAAAGAAATCAACACACAAAATTAATAGCCTTTGTAAACAAATACAATGCAGTGGCTGAGCTTGAATATGTGAGGATCAGTACCATTCACAATATCTGCAAATAACTTCAAATATCTTGGAGTAAATTTTACCAGGGAGGTGAACGATCTCAAAGAATGGCAAAAAATATGAAATTTTTGTTCATTTAGGTTATAGAATATGTTGGGTCTTTAGACAAAAAGAAAAATTGCTACATTTCCTTGTTGAGTTTAAGCCCACATATTATTAAAACATGCTGCTTAACATCTCAACGCAAATTGCCATTATGAGTAATTTTCTTGAAAGGTGTGGGTGGTTGAATGGTTTGCCAATGCTTCTGATGATTATTCTTGAGTTTGGTTCTGTTGATAGAACATGATTTTCTTGATTATATTTAATAAGACACTATGGTTAAGACATTATATAAAAATGGCATCTTACTCTCTTAACTGAAATTATCTATGTATCCTAGAAATTTTTGCATTCTGAGTGAGTTTTGCTTTTCCTCAGTTACAAGAGAACCAACTTTTCTTTTGCCTTTACACACATTTTTGGCTATATGCTTTAAATATGCTGTAACTTTTCTGCTTAAAAAAATCCGCACAACATATTAGGGTTTTAAGAATATGAAAACACTAAAATCATTCTCTATTGATTTATCCTGAGCACCAATTATGATGTAGCTTGTATTTTCATGTGAATTTCACTTTTATTGCCTAAGGTGAATTATGTTGTACTTTTTATGAAGTCAGTTTAAAAAGATAAGGTGACCTTAGCCCTCTCTTTGAGTACCCAAAAACAGTAATGATTTTAATAGCCTTTAGCTTATTCTAAGAATATAATTTTGGTTTTTAAGGTTTTTATAAATACTTAAATATGAGAGTCATTGTTAAGTGGAATTCTTTGTTACTATACGACTAGGTATCACAAACGAAATATTCTCATCTGCTCTAACATCAATCTCCGTGATCCAGAACACTACTTCATAATTTTACAAGTGTTCTTTTAATTTTAAAGGTATATTTTACAGAGAGAGAAGGAGAGACAGAGAAAGTCTTCAGCTTGGTTCACTCCCCAGATGGCTACAACAACCTGAGATGAGCTGATCCAAAGTTGGGAGCCAAAGGTTCTTCCAGGACCATCCTCTGTCGCTTTTCCAGGCCATAAGCAGGGAACTGGATCAGAAGTGGAGCAGCTGGAACATGAACCAAAGCCCATCTGAGATGCCACAGGCAGAGGATTAGTCTGTGCACCACCATGCAGGCTGCAAGTGCTTTTAAACTACGTGTTTCCTAGGAAATACACTTGACTATGCAACAGGTGAAGTAATGTCTTAGTCAAATAAGAAGAATGAAACATGGCTTTGCCAAAGTGATATCAGCATCCCAGAATCATCAAAGCACCTTGACTTATGAGATGGCTTTTTGTTTTAGAGACTTATTTATTTATTTATTTATTTATTTATTTATTTATTTATATTGGAAAGGCAGAATTACAGAGAGAAGGAGAGATAAAGATCTTCTGTGAACTAGTTCAATCTCCAAATGGGCACAATGGCTAAAAATGACAAAATCTGAGAATAGGAGCCAGGAGCATCTTCCAGGTCTCCCATGTGGGTAGAGGAGCAAAAGGAGTTGAACATTCCTCTGATGCTTCCCCAAGCCATAAACAGGGAGTTGGAATGGAAGTGGGGTGGCTGGGACACAAACCAGCACCCCTATGGGATCCCAGTGCTCGTAGGCTAAGTTTTAGCCAATTGAACCATAGCACTGGCCCCAATTTGTGAGTCTTTAATCAAGATAACCAAATATCTCTTTTTCCAAGTTTGCAAGTTTATGCGGTTTTTAAAAATATTCCATTTTCTGAGCCCGGCACCGTGGCGCAAGTGGTTAAAGGTCCTCACCTTGCACGCCCGGGATCCCATATGGGCGCCGGTTCTAATCCCGGCAGCCCTGCTTCCCTTCCAGCTCCCTGCCTGTGGCCTGGGAAAGCAGTCGAGGACGGCCCAAAGCTTTGGGAACCTGCACCCGCGTGGGAGACCCGGAAGAAGCTCCTGGCTTCGGATCGGCATAGTATTGGCCCGTTGCGCTCACTTGGGGAGTGAATCATCGGACGGAAGATCTTCCTCTCTGTCTCTCCTCTCTGTATATCCGCCTTTCCAATGAAAAAATAATAAAATAAATCTTTAAAAAAAAAAATTCCATTTTCTAGGTTGCTTCCATCCGTGGTTTTTATAAATCCAGAAACTAAACATCCATAAATCTTTAGAAGATATTTGAATAGTAAACTAGGCTGCAATATTTTCCTAGTTCAACAAGTATTCTACAGAATTAAATTTCAGGTTAAGTAAATAGCTAACATACTCCTAGTGTAATAAAATATGAATTATACATCAGTGTTTAGTTTGTATCTAATAAACTATTTAAAGTAATTTTATTAGTGTGAAACCAGAATTTCACTTCAAATCTTGTTGCAAATTATCAGCACAGTTTAAGCTCTGATTTTGAAATAATATTTCTTTCTGCTGATAAATAACAATGACTGGATAGATTTAAATGGAATGTGTTTTCATTAGACCTGACAGCTCCACGAAGCTATCATACAAGACTTTCAGTTATAAGATACTAATTGATATTACAAATGTGTTCAACTATCTAAGCATAAATTATTAACTTTTTATTAAGATGGAGTAATATAATCCTTGAGGAAAGATATATTGAATGAGATTGATATGAATTTCAAAGTTTTGACCCTAAGAAGGACTTAAAACAGGAGGCACCTGCATTGACTCAACACAAAAACTCTAAACGTCTTAATACTTTGCTAATGTTAGTGGATAATTCACTAGGAAAGCATTTAATACCATGAAACTAAGTCATTTTAAGCAAAAAATGTAGATTTCAGGAATACCAGCAACCTTCTTAACTTCATAATATGTTAATATCACTGGCACTCGAGTAAAATATTTAATTGCCTACATAGGAAATTCTTACAATAGTTCATTTTCAGTACTTCAACAATTTATTTTAGAACTATTCCCACTTAGAGGTTTTTTATGTATTAAAAACATTAAAATGATGCCCATCGTAGAAATTTAGTTCATTCACAGGGTAGACTGCTAGGTGGAAGTTTTAGTTTACCTCTCACATACTAACAACGTATTGTTCTTATTCTCTAGGAGCACTGCAAACTATTTTAGAAAGTATTGAGTCTTCACTTTTTTATGAGAACTCATGAAATATTTACCGAACGCAAATGCGGTATAGAATACTATGCTACTGTTTCACATAAACTCTTCCCTCACAGTTGATTCCTACAAGATCCCTTAAGAAAAGTACTATTTGCAAAGTAGAACTAATGAATCGCAAGCTTACCTGGAGTTGAGCGAAGTGCTCTGTGGGGGTGAGTGATGAAGGGATCAGGAACACAAAGAAGATAAGCATAAAAATATATAAAAAAATGCCATACTTACTGAGGGTAGCTCACAAGTGGAAACACAATACAGTGGATGAGCTATTAAAGTATCCACCAGGAAAGAACAGAATCATGAACCAGTGTTGCTATTCAACTTAATAAATAATCAGTACACATTGTTTAGTGTGCAGAGTATGGCAGACACTTTACTAGAAACAATTTAGTATTAGACACTGTGGCACAAGGGTTTAGATCACAGTCTGGGATTCCAGCATCCTATCCTATTAGAGTACCTGGTTCAATTTCCAGCTACTCCATTTCTGATCTACCTTCTTGTTAAAGTGCTTCCTGAAAGGCAGCCTTCCTGAAAGGCTGAAGTATTTGAGTCTCTGCCACTCAAAATGCCCAGATGGAGCTACAGCATCCCACCTTCAGTCTGCCCAGCCCCAGATCTTGTGAACATCTGGGGAATGAACCAGTAGATTGAAATCGCTCTTTCCCTCTTTCTGGCTCGTTCTCTCTCTCTCTCTCTCTCTCTCTCTCTCTCTCTCTTCCATCTGTTGCCCTGCACTCAAGAAAATAAAAAATTAAAAAATATATTTTTAAAAGACAAACTGAAAATTAATATAATAATTTCTTTTTACAAAAGTAGAATTATACAGTGGGATAAAAATATAAAAGTTGAGGTGTTTCTGAAAGATAAAAAGCAATTAGGTAAATGAAAAATAAAATGGGAAGACTAGAGCAAGGAATGTGTGAAGACTACAATAGTTTGGTATTTCTGAAGCCAAAAATATAGGTAGGGAGTAGCTAAAAACAGGGTTGAGAAGATAACATACTTCCAGATTTGCATGCTATATTTAATATGCTATATTAATAATATAGTGAAGAACAGATTTTAAATAGAGGAGTGATCTGGTTAAATATGCAGTTTGGAAAGATCACCCTGGCTTACATGCAGAAGAAATAAAATGCCATATTTCAGATGAAAGGTGGAGAACAAATTCAGTGAGGATAGAGATGAAAGGTTGGTGGGGGAGGGAATCTGAATGAAAATATAGCTAGGAATATATTTAGGAATCCAGGAGGACTTCCGGCTTCTGATGTGAAATGATCATGTCATCTAAAATAGAGACTGAATGAAGAATGCAGGGTGGATGTTGAAATAAGATTCATGAGGAACACACTGAGTTTCAGGTATATATATATTCAAATGATGCCACTCAGCAGGAAGCTGGATATATGAGTGACTCAGGGAAGACCGAGCTGGAGATAGAGATCACCAAGTCAAACCACAGATGCTTGCTGTGACTTTGAAGCTGGAAAAGGTCAACCAGTAAAACGCACGTAGAAAGAAATCATGAACTCTAACAAAATACTGGAAGGAAGGGACGGAAGGAGAACGGCCAATTTTAAGCTGATGATTAAACATTGATTTGTGAATCAAAACTCTTATTATTTCAGTTATTAAATGGAATCTGGTCTAGCTATTACAGAAATTTTTCACTAGCCCATATACATTTTGTGGTCACACAAAAGACAAAAAAATTAACCTATAATCATGAGTATAAGGTACCATTCCCTCAATTTCATTCTTTGTAAAAAAAATACATACATATATACATAATATATATATTATTATAAGGACTTATATTATATTAAACTCCTTATATAAACAGTAGTTTTTCTTCATTGAGGTTTAATTTTTCCATTACAAAACCAATAATGTTGAATCAACATTAAGTATTAGGCTTTCACAGGAACAGTCAAAGAACATACTTTTGTGACAAGCGTAGTCCTGGTTAGAACATTTGATCCTTTATGAAACACTTAAATTTAAACAAAAACGTAATTTTAAAAATCCATTTATTTGTGAAAATCCTTGAATTTGAAAGCTCTCACAGTGCTTTGTTCTACATATTCTTGAGCAACCACATGAATAATCTTCCTCTTCAGAATCCAGAGGCCATGAAAACCAACTCACGTTATCACTATAGTTCAGTTTGTAGTGCTGTTATAGCACAGTTGCACTGACTTCCTAAGCCCCCACACAGTTATTTTGTGATTTTAATTTAAGCCCAGCAGAATTGAGGCTCTGTTCTTCAATTAATTCAACTTCCCAGCATCCTAGACAATCCATGGGTTGTGTCCACTTGGTTCCTTATAAAGTATTTCCCTCCCAGCCTTTCACTTCATCAATTGTGACTTGTGCCTAGTGGGAAATCTCTCCAAACCCTTTTTTTAACTATGACTGCATAGTATATTGTTCAAAGGAAAGGCTTGTAGCACTTACTTCTGATAATTTACATTTTAATTCTAATTCCTAAACAGCTGTCTCCATTTGGAAAAGCAGTACAATAAATCCTTTGGACAAATCCCCTTCTTCACTCCTTTTCCAAAGCATTATGCCCTTGGAGGGACTTATATTCAAAGTGCAGAATGTTCTCAGAGAATTTAAATGGGCATTCAGACATCATGTGCAGACAGCAAAAAGTTAAAGGATTTATAGGAACTGTTTAATTTATAATAAAATGTTTGGTCATTTTAAGATTCACTGTACAGAGATTTAAAACATGATGTCTGGGACACTGTTGAATGAAAATATTAAACAATTTTTCCATTGAAAATACTTTTTCAATAAAATTTTTAAGAGATTTATACTAGCTGACAGAAAGGTAAATATAATTTTAAATGGAATTAATCTCTCTTTTTCCAAGAATCGCTCAGTCGCATCTTCCCAGTAGCTCCAGCTATTTGTACCTTGTTAGTATCATCATTCTGAGACACATATCCAAAGGATAATTTTAACACAAAATCACGTTATAGTTTAGTTCTTAGTGGACATTATCATGTATAATTTAATATAGATCATTTAAAGTAAACTTCATGATGCAGGGTTTATTTAAAGCCTCATTAGTTACCAAAATGATGTGAGGTAGCTCTTCTTTCAACCCTCATTCCTCCTGGAGGGAAAGGCCTCAATTTTGAATCACTAACATCTTATGTCCAGGCAGGAAGCTCATTACTGGTTTTCAACAAACACTTGCTGAATTTCAAGTGTTTATGATGGATAGATTTGCTACCTCTTAAAAGTGCCTCATACTTCTAACCTTAATCTATGACATAATTTATATCATCCTAGTATTCCAACAACTAGAGCCTTGAAGTCAACAGCTAACTTGGACAACCAACAAATGTGTGTAAAACTGTCAGTTAATGCTATGCCCATCCATATAACTAGAAAATGTAAAGCAGTCTTGAAGACTATTACATATATCTATTTAGATATTTAGACTATCAAATATCTATTATTAAATATTATATAGTATTAAATAATAATACACTAGACCAGACTATTGATAGAATAATAATAAACTAATGGACTAATAGACTATTATATATCTATTTAAGCATTTAGACTATTAAATATTAAATTTAAAGTATCAGACATCCCTCACTTAAAATATTTATTTATTTATTTATTTATTTATTTATTTATTTATTTATTTATTATTTGAAAGGCAGATTCATAGGGAGGTGAGACAGAGGGCAAGATTTTCCTTCCCCTGGTTTACTCCCCAAGTGACTACAACAGTTGGAACTAAGCCGATCCAAAAACAGGAGCCAGGAGCCTCTTCCAGGTCTCTCATGCGGGTGCAGGGTCAAGGCTTTGGGTCATCCTCTATTCCTTTCCCAGACCACAAGCAGGGAGATAGAAGGGAAGTGGAACAGCCACAATATAAACCAGAACCCACATGGGACCAGGTAGATGCAAGGCAAGTTTTTAGCCATTAGGCTATTGTGCCAAGCCCGATCCCTCATTTCTTAATTTAAGGAACTGAAACTCAGAGTCAAATGACTTTCTCTAAGTCTCAAAAGAATTGTAGAATGATAAGACTTTGCATCTCATAGGAAAAAAACCAAAAACTGAAGTTTTCAAACAGAACAAAACTGATTACTTCAAAACTTACCACAAATGATCCATCATTTCCTTTTTAACATTTTGAAATCCAAAATAAACTTCACTTAAATCACTCATTTATTTAAAAGTTTTGCTGACCTCTCCCATGATCCACATGGCCGAGATAAAACAAGGAGTAAGTCAGAACGAAATATATTTTACTAAAAAGTATATAAAATCATGTAGTAACTACAGTATCATGTTCCCTACTTTTAAAATGAAATGACAGACTTCGTAAAAATAAATATTTTAGGGCCCAGCGCGGTGGCGCAAGTGGTTAAGGTCCTCGCCTTGCATGCCCCAGGATCCCATATGGGCGCCGGTTCTATCCCGGCAGCCCCGCTTCCCATCCAGCTCCCTGCCTGTGGCCTGGGAAAGCAGTCTAGGACGGCCCAAAGCTTTGGGTCCCTGCACCCACGTGAGGCTCCTGGCTTCAGATCAGCATAGCATCGGCCGTTGCACTCACTTGGGCAGTGAATCATCAGACGGAAGATCTTCCTCTCTGTCTCTCCTCTCTGTATATCCGCCTTTCCAATAACAATAAAAAAATAAAAATATAAAAATAATAAAAATAAATCTTTAAAAATAAATAAATAAATATTTTAAATGTGAAGCAATCTTCACATTTAAACAGATGAAACAGAATGGTAGATCTAAGCACACCATGCTACCTATATCCATATGTAACATCTATACAATTCATCACGCTAGGAAAATTGTTGTGGGCAATATGATATACTATAAAACAGATAAGGGTGTGTAAGATGTTATCTTCAATGCCATTTTCTTTGAAATTCACTCAGAGCATTGCTTAAGTTACTCCAGTGCCAATTATTAGTATAGCTTAACATTCACTTAAAATTTTTAGATCACTTGGTTTTATCTTCAGAAATGTGGTGCTCACTATTTTCTAGTTATTCGCAAATACCCGATATGATCCAGAGGTAATCCACATCTCTGACATGCAGTAAGCATTTTCCCTCTCTCACCTTCTCCCTTTCTCTTTCCATCCTAACTTCCCTGAAAGACAGTAAATCTTTGCCTTAAAATACAGGTCTAATTTGATTTCCATGTTCTTAGATGTGAAGGAAAACAAAACAAAACAAACAAAAACAGACAAGAAGTCTTTTCGCAACTATCCTCATTTTAAAGATACCATAGCAAGTGCCAAGAAGGACACAGTTTGAACACACTTTAGGTACAATGTTCACTGAACAGTATGTTAAATGTGGACCTTAGCCATCTTGTTCAGTTATGGAGTTGGAACGCTAAGTAAGCAGTCTGATAAATGATGAATGAGTGAAAACATGGGCTCACAGAAACACTGCACAGTCAAGCCGGTCTTACATAACGCGTTGCTGTATGAGTCCTCTCTCACTTTTTCATTTTATTTGCTCTATCTTCAAAAATAGAGAAGAATCTTCATTCATAAACCTCTGCTTACATACAATATCAAATGTTAGACTAAAACTCAAGAAATATTTTAGGTGTAAAATAAAATATTTATTGCAACTGAGTTTTTTTTTCCAACAATTTATTTTGGTCTCATCTGATTACCTCATAAATAACCATGCAATATAATTGTCTTAAGCTTGAAGTGTGTTCCGGTTACAACATACTGTGTCTGGTTATACATATACCTAGATTTTGTAAGGATGGTGTGTGGCAGTGACAAATCAGACCACCTGGAGCTGCATCACCGTGAGTTTAATTTTCACTTCATCTGCTGTGATCTGATGTGTGTGTGTGTGTGTGTGTGTGTGTGTGTGTGTGTGCGCGCGCATGCGCACAGAAATGACATTGAATAAATGTCGCTCTGTTCAAGCTTGTGTCACTTTTTTGGGCAAAACTTTTTTTCCAGATGTACCATGGCTTAAAACAGGGCTCCTCAGCTCAATGGTGAGAAGATTCTTCATGTCCATACAGAACCTTCTCTCAGACCTCAGCATCTCTGAGCTGCACCATAAGCTGAAATAGGCAATTGCATTGTTTCACTGTTGCCTAGTTGTAGTGTTGGAAATGGATTGCTGAGTAAAGAGATCAGATTGATCCCACAATAAACTATAATTTAACTAAGATATAAAGCTACAGTTACTTAATGTGTTTCAAAATGTCCAGGGACACTGTCATGCTTTTCAAAATTTTTGTGATGTGATACATAACCTAATCATAATACAGAAATGCTAAGCAATTTTTCCCTGAAATAACTCGTTCGAAATAATAAAAAATATTCAAGCTTAAGTAGGCAGATTCCGTTTATATCCTTATTTACAGACTGTTCCACAAATATTTAAAACAAGTCTGAAAATTTTTTTGTCATGGGAACCCAATTTTAATTTGCTTTATCGAAATATGACATTTCTTCATTATAACTAGTTATATATTTTAACCCTATCATTTACCAGTATTAGTGTTATTTGTGTATTTCAGTACCATGACATGTATAATCTCATCCCCATTGTGGAATCCCTGCAATTATGCCTGGGCAGGTGGTTTTCATTGAAATTGACTGTAACTATAGCCCATCACTCAATACTTGGTCTGTTTTCCAATGTTGTTGAAACGCAACTTATTTTAGTTTCCAATTTTGTGTGATTCTACATCATATAAATAATTACATGGAAAAACTAATCTCAAAAGTCAGGACAGATAAAAGGGAACAAACCACATAATATCTGGTCATCAGGGACTTCCTAATTTAGCTTTTCCGAACATTTAAGACTTTTTTTGAACTTCTAAGGAAACTGTCATTTCCCATGATACTCATCTTGAATATGTTTCAGAATAATTACCATTCACATCTAATTGACAGCATTTTTCTTCAAAGGAATAGCCCTGCGATGAGCTCTCTTGCTCATCACACACTCAGTAGTAATTTAATGGAAAAGTTAAAGTCAGTCCTGTTATTTGGTTCCAATGTATTTATGATCTCCTATCTGGAGGGCAACAGTAAGATTTCACATAAATATATTAATATTCAAAATCCCTTATACCATGCATCTCAGGTTTCAGTTTGGTACTAGAAAGCCTTATGTGGCATTTTGAAAAGAAGAACTACAAATATCTGAATCCTAATGCCCAGAATATTCTTAAGATCATGCATTCTTAAGATCATTCTTAAGATCTTGACAGCTTCTTAAAACACTGAAATACAGAGGGTTGAAAATTTGTTAGAATGGCAATTGTGCTAAGAGACACAGTGGTAGGTTGAAAAGCAACAGATCCACTTCATGACTTTTAGAATATGTGGGTAACAGATTTAGTAATGTTCTCCAGTAGTATATCCTCAAAAAGTTAGTTTACTTTTGAGAAAGTGATTTTGGTTGTGCAATATAAGCTGTTCTACTTTCATAGCAAGACAATTGCATGACATGCCACCTTTTTCTCCTGGAGAGTAGGAACTACTCTGGTCATAGACTTTCATGAAAAGTAGATTTCCCAAGAAAATATACAGTGTAACTTTATGTATATCTTATCTTGTTCTACAGGGGTATCAAAAAATCAATAAAAAGGAAATAACAAGTATAACAAGAAAGCATGAAAAATGTAGGATGTGAAATGTGTGCCATGGGTTCTAAACAGTTACTTGAATACAGTTTTAGTCAGAGATTATTAGAGGCCAAAGATGAAAAACTGGAATCAAAACCACCGTCAGTCTGAGAAAATCAAGCCAGGGGCTTCGGGAAAAGTCTTTCATCTCTAATGTGCCCTGACAAGAGAGGAATCCTGAGATTCCTTCCACAGGTAACTATCTGTAAAGCTTTGACAGATTCAATTTAACTCACAGATAGAATTCTAAGAACATAATATTTTCCTCATCCCTTCCTCCCTGCCTCTCTGTCCCTCTCCTTCAAGCTCTTCTTTCCACTTCCTTTCTGGTTTTTTGTTTGTTTGTTTTTGAGACAGCCGATTTTAAATTCACATTTATAGTAAAAAAGTTTAATAATTCTACATTATGTACTTTGGAATAGGAATACTAGCCCTGCTGCTTGGACCTTTAGTGAATATCAACCAAACAACAATGTTCTTTATTTTTGACACTTTAGGCACAAGCATTGTTGTATATACAGAAGAAAATTTAAATATTTTCTGTTTCTTCTTAAAGCCTTTCCATCATTTCAAAAATTATCTGATATACCATTTTGTTTTATATGTAGTATATAGTGATACCTATAAATTAAAAAGAAAACGCACATTTGAATATTGTGCTGAGAATACTATGCAAAGTTTAATATATATTTGATTTTTGTTTCCATTCATTTTCAATATTTAACATGAATAATTTCAAATAATACATATAATAAATTAATCCTAAAACCAAGAAGGCCAAGGAAAGAAGCTTGAAGAAAATTTAATATAATTAGAAATTTCATAGTAAGATAAAAATACTAAAACTTGCTAAATTTTATCGCTATTTTGAAATTGTCTAGTAAATAACATTAGATGAAGCAATTTTTTAAATTACTTTGTTTTCTATTGAGGATATACCCAGAAAATAGTAAATATTCTTAATTTATGCCAAAAGCACAATC
Source organism: Ochotona curzoniae (assembly GCF_017591425.1). Classification (NCBI taxonomy): domain Eukaryota; kingdom Metazoa; phylum Chordata; class Mammalia; order Lagomorpha; family Ochotonidae; genus Ochotona; species Ochotona curzoniae. The sequence continues at coordinate 6,702,828 of NW_024466146.1, read as the reverse complement.
AACTATGAAACAAATTGTTAATGTTAATTCAGTTGAACATTACATAAAATTTACAAATATCTGAAAAGTGTATAAATATGTCAGAATAAGCAATGTGTATCTGAAGAGGTACACACTGATTATTGATCTCAAACATGGTCCATTATTATCTGAAAACTGGAATAGCCCACCAAATTCTCTGACTTCAAACTGTTGTCAGGTTTAAACCATCACCTCAAAGAAGCAAAATACATACTTTCTCATTATGCAGTTAATACATTGGTTTCAGTATAATGATAATGTTCTTTGGCACCTGACCTCATTTATAACTAAAGCTACTATGAGAGAGATGCTAAAGAACACATTCCTACTCAAAAAGAAACGTTTCAAAACCTGGCTCTTAAAAACCTTGGTTTTGAAAAAGAGAGAACACAAGTGTTAAAAATTGATAGCACATGTCATTCTTCAACAGTGAAAGCAAATGACACAGTGTGACTTACATATGCTCACAGCATTAGATCAGGCCAACAAAATTCTACTCCTGTCTACACCACTGACTTCTGATTTTCTAAATGACTTCTCTCTCACAATTTAATATATTAGTATGATACTGGTGTATCTATGGGGATTTCACATATGTAATTCATCTTTGAAAGCTTTTATGAGATGGCCCCAAAATTCTGCTTTTACAACCTCAATTTAAGTGCACTGCCACTACAATAAAACTTGAACTTCTTATCATGATGAATAACAATTATATGGCCTGGCAGCTCCCTTTTGCTGGGCTTCCCTCCCCCACCTCTTTACCATGTTCATAAGAATCGAATGCTATTGATGTTTTCTGTTTCTTGGTTGTGCCAGCCTTTTCCCGCTTTGAAGCTATTCTCTTCCTCCATCTTTGAAGCCCTTCTTCTAAATTCTTCTACAAACAGCTATTTCTCATGCCCCCAAAGACAGCCCAGCCTGCTCCACCCCAATGGAGTTATCACATATATTTTTGTTCAGTATTATCAAAGTATTATCAAACCAATTTGTGTCTGAAATGATCACTTACTCATTTCTTGATGCATGAATTTCTGTCTCCTGATAGATGGTAGCTTCTGGAGGAAGCGAATTTATTTGTATAGTTTGTTCAGATAGCTACTACACTATCAAACTGTCAGCATTATTATTAAGGATCAATAATTATGTGTTAAATACATGAATGAATGAGTGAATGAATGAATAATGGGGCATGTTATAAGAAACACTTAGGAAGTATCAGTTTGATATTCAAGTGGAAGAGAAACAGAATGAAGTTCTCCTCAGTACTAACATAATTTGTACAAAACTATTATTGTAATTCTTCACAGGACAATTAGATTCCAGATTATCAAATAAAATAATTCACATCTGTGAAAAATACTCTTTTTTTCTGGATAAGCAATTTAAGATTGCTCTTCCCCATGAAAGGATATTTCAAAACATTCATGAGAAGATGGAACTAAAAGGTAGATTTATTTTGGTAAGAACAATCAAGTACATGAATTTTTTGATAATGTACAATGTGATGAATTTTTTGAAACCTGCAATATGCATGACTTTCACATTTTTTAAAACATTGATTTATTTATGGCTCTAAATAGACATACTTCACAGGAATAATGTGTGCTGACTAGTCTGTCACCAACACATGCAGAAGATATTACAAGAATTCGATCGCATTTATTCAAGGTTAAAACAGCCATGTCCATTCTAATGAGTAACCAACTTGCCCAAATAGAAAATTAAGATATACATACTACATAGCATTTTCCAACAAAAGGCTAACATTAGTTTTCCTTCTCCAAATAAGAGTAAAGTTTCATTTTTCAGTGACAAAGAATAAATTTCAGTTTAAATAGGTACACAAGGATTCTGCTTAACTTCCTTTAAGATGCTTTACATGCCTTCAAATATTTGTCAACCCGAGGCTCCAGATTGCTAAGCAGCTAGAACACAGGTGAAGCACTACTGAGCACAGTAACCATGGCAACATGCAATTCTCATTTAATTTGCTATCTCTTCAGTAGAAGGAAACAAAAAAAGTGATGGAAATGTGTAGGCAGTGCAACAAGAAAGCACACAAAGGTAGGAAGGTAAATGGGAAACAGACACAGAACTGCGACCTTTCTGACTCACTGCTCTTTAGAAAACTAAAAATCAAGCTTGGAGAAATCACAAAAGGAAAGCAGTATTTCTGAGAACATCTTGTAGTGCTATAGATCACAAAAATAAAAATTTCAATCTTGTCATTTTTTGCTATATTATTATTGTACCCAGAACTACATTTAAACAAAAATTCAATCTGGCGGCTTTGGTGTGTGTAGTTCAAGCTCAGAGAATAGTTTTTTGGCTTTCCAAGTCCCCAGTGTTTGGGAATAAAGATCCAAGGTTCAACTTCTCAGGAAGGCCCTGCAGCAGAAGCACGGTAGTATGAAATGGAGATTTAATCTCAATGCTCTCAGTAGAGTAGCTGGCATGTTGCTGGTGAGAATGGCTCCAGAATTCCAATTCTCTTCCACTTACACAGACATGTGAAAGTCAGGATTGTGTTACGAAATTGGCAGATTTGAGATCTGCTGCATTCAACCCTTATCTCAGAGATCAGACAAGTAATCATAAGGTGGATGAGAAGTTAGAATGAGATGAGTCGTCAACATCATCCTTTAGCGCACACTGAATTTGAGGTTGGTTCCAACACTGGGTATCTTATAAAGGTCATTAACTTCCTTGATGCACACCAGAAAGACACACAATTTGATTTTTCCAATTAAATATTCTCTGATTCTAATCTGCAAGTGTTGAGAATCCAATGCTCCTTCAGTAATGGTGCAGAGGCACCACAGAAAAGAATATATTTAAGGAAAATCTGTAATGATGTGCAATTTTATTTGTTAAATTAAAATAATTTTAAAAATAGTTTGCTTAGTGACCTGTGCTGTTTCCAGATACGTAGGCAGAAAATCCACCTATACTACTAATAGAATTACAAAGAGTTATTCTATTATACATATTATAAATATATTAGGAAGAAAAAGAAAATTTTCATTAAAAATCACCTAACTCATATTTATAACTGTTTACTAATGGGAAATCTTGATATTTACTACAAATGCTCAGGATATTGTTTGGAAAGGGGCTGGCATAAGGCCATGGGAATGCTAGAATTCTACCAATTTTTTATAACTTCCATTATTCATACTGACAACTCTGATATAATTCTATTCAAAACCACAGAAAAACAAGTTACCGAACTATTACTTGAGTTTGAAATTCATAAAGAAACATTACATTCTGCAAAATGAATATACAGCAATTTCAAAGTTTTTGGATCAGAATGAACTCACCTTTAGTAAATTTTTATTTACTTATTTGAAAGGTAGAGTGACAGAAAGAGGATCAGAGATAGAAGAAAAAGATCTTCCATTTGCAGGCTCATTCCCCAAAAGGTTACCATGGCTGGAACTGAGCCATAATCAGGATCATCTTCTTCCAGATCTTCCATATGAGAGCAGACAGCCAAACACTTGATCCATTTTCTACTTTCCCAAGCACACCAGCAGGAAGCTGGATCATAATTAGAGCAACCAGAATAAGATCTCAACCATCCAGGATGCTACCATCACAGGAGGTGGTTTTAACCCATTGTGTCATGACAGTGGCTCCAAACTTATCTTCTAATTCAACTTTTTTTTTTTCTAAAATGGTCTTAGAAAAGGTTTACTTTGTCTTAGAAGACAATTACACACACATACACACCATCTCTATAATAATCAGTTCAGCCCTTTGTGAGACACAGATAAACAAAGTTAATAGGCTAAACTGTAAAAGGGTACTCTTATCCCACCTGCTTGTCCACTGAGCAAAGCAATGGCATATTATGATTGCGAGTACTCGCTCAAACAATATATAATAAGTACACAAAGCAACTTAAAAGTCACATGCTTTTCTTTCTATAATGTGTGATGTGTTAAGATGACTACACTGCATAACTAAATCCTACAAATCTTTCGGCCTTTCAAAGTTGGCCAGAAAGTAGTAGGCCAGCAGAATGTGGCCTCTCATATAAACACCAAAAAAGCAAGCATCATACTGTTAAAAATACCATTCTGTTCAAAATTTAAACTCTTCAAAAAGACTAAATTATAATTGTGATGGGCAAAATATCCAAAAAAGTAATAAAATGCTAAAGGCAAGCATTATTCAATTGCCCTACTGCCAATCAGAATGATGCAGTGTTTCTTCTATGTCATTGATAAACATTTGCTCATATCATTTCATTTTGGAATGTCAGTATCACCCACTAGCACCACACTGCAGTTCTCTAACAATTCCTACAACAGTAAGGTGCAACAGACACCTATTAATCCAAAATACATAATTAAATGGAAAAGATTCATATGGTATGATTTATCTGATTCTAACAATGCATATTTGTATGTATATTTGTGAATTTGTTTAAATGTGAAGTATTCAGACAGTTAATTAATGAACTAGGATATTCAAACACTGCATTTTATGAGCATTTTGAGATGACTTCAAGTTGGGTAATGATGATGTTGTGTGAAAAATATAAATACCAACGTTTTACTTCAAAACCTTGGGTCAGTATTTACTCGTTGGCTGTGGAAAAGCTAGTACTCAGTGTCTTAGCATCAGCACAGCTGATCAACCAGCATGAAATGCAAACAACGGCCTGCCTAACCAATTCTGACTTTATCTGCCGATTTGATTATTAAAAAAAAAAAGTCCAGCCATTTTACTTGGCATGAGTGAATAATATCATAAAAAGCCAGTCAGTGAACCATTGTTTTTTCTTTGCAAAGAGTTAGGCAGATGTACTATACTTGCCTGCAAAATTTTGGATAATTAAATATAGCTTGTAAGAGTACAGTTCAAATGAACAACTATTTACACAATGATTTAATAAAGGGGAGAAAGAAGAAAATGCTTTTCTTCCTGACTTTCAAAAGTATTTTTGAGGTAGGAAGCCTGACCAAAGACTGACGTACAAGGATCATTCAAGCCTAGAAGGAAAAGATATATAAGCTCAGAGGTTAAAAAAAAAAAAAAGACATGGCACCTTGAAAAGGAAGGTTATTTAGCATAAACTTGTATTTCAAATGAGAAATATAGACATAATGGAAAATAACTTTCAGTAAAAATGGTAGGTTTGATTTTCATTCCCTTATAGATGATTTTTAAAAATAAATAGATTGAAAAGAAGGAAAGGTAGGTGTTCGACCTAGGGGATAAAATCCCCTCGAACCATGTAAATTCTCTTGGCTGGCTTTGTGCTTAGCCCCTGCCCGTGCAGACTCCTGTGCTACTGCGGGGATGGTCCGAGTGGCCGGGCTCCTGCCACCCAAGTGTAAACCTGGACTGCTTCCCAGCTCCTGGCTTTGGTTACCAACAATGGGGAAATGAAACAGGAAATGGAGACACTCTGTCTCCCTCTCTCTATCTTCCTGTCTCTGTCTCCCTTCAAGTAAATCAAATAATGTTCCTAAAAAGTAAATTATTTGCTAAGAGTAACTTACTATCATAACAAAAGGTAAAAAGAAACAGTAAATTGTTCCCTCTGGTTTATGCTTTAATGAAAAACAACTTGTTAAAAAGTTTCTTGATATCCACAATGTGAACCTAACAAGAGACTCAAAGGGAATTCGGAACTCTTTATTTTTGCTAAAATATCATATGACTTTACTAAAATCACCAAGTATAATGGTTGACATAACACCATTAAAAGGAACGTGTACCTGTTGAACAGGAAAGAGCAAAATTCAATTATTACACTCAATGTGCTTCAAATAAAAGTCAACTGATCGTAGTCATATTGTTTTAAAATGTTTAATTCACTACAGAACGGCTTCCTAAAAGCATCCTGTACAAGATTTACAAAAAAAAAAAAACCAAGAATCCACCTACTTAGCTGAATATAAGACACGAGAAGAATGAAGAATGGGAACACAATATTATGCTGATGGAGAAAAACAAAACAGCACAATGCACACATAGATTGGAACAGTACATGGTACCCCATAAACATGAAGAGTTGTTATTTAAAAGTAATAGAATAAAAAAGGAAAACAAAGTGAATTTCTTCCATTGCCACCCACTGAGACAAAACCTCATCTCCATGCTCCATGGACAACTATTAACAGTTGCTCTTCCTGCTTCCCCCTCTCGCCCCGCCCACCTGCCCACCCAAACTTCTACAGACTCTTCCACTAGGTTTTGTGTCCAACAGCTTCATTTAAGATTCTCTAAATGCTTCAGTCCCTCTAAAGGGTAATCCCTGGAGAAGATCAAATGTTATTTCTCACAATGAATAACTCTATAAGAATAAATGCTCTCATAAGTGAAGGTCAAGGTTAGATTTTTACCAAGAGAGTAACGGCATTAAAAGCCAAGATCTGGAGATCTGGAAGCCTGCCACTCAAATACCAAATTAAAATAATGGTAGTAGGAGATGAAAATTTGAGGAAATAATGAAAACACTGCCCTTGGGTGAAGAGATTTAGATCGTCTAGAACAAGGAGATAACAGTAAAGACACAGAATTAACAGAGCAAAAACAGCTAACATCTTGAGAAAATCCCATAGGACACAAAAATCTACTGGCATGTTTAACTCATGTCTCACAGAGACAAAGGGAATTGCGATTATTTCAAAATTCATGTATCTATTAATGATTTCCCTAAGTGGCCACTTTTAGTATTAAGGAATATACTATTGATTTGGAAGTGGTGTTATCATCCACTGTCACTATTGCTTCAGACTCCATATCTTTATCTGTTGAGAGGAAGTTAAGCATTGAAAAACTGCAATAATCAGAGTTCCCAACACCAATACTACACCCTCATGTCAGTTTCACAGGGTCAGGCTCACACTGAGGGATGCAGATATTATCATTTACCTAAACAAATGTAACAACTATTTAATTTTAAATGCCAACACAGCAATTATAGTCATCCTAATATCCAATTATTAGTAAATATCAATGAAAAATACACGTCACATGAAAGTATGCAAAAATATACTAACAAACGACATTTTCCTTCTTATCTCTCCGTGTACTTAAAAAAAAAATTCAAATTGGTTTAAACCAAAAGGAGTAAAGGAATGAAATGATCCCTTCAGGCTTAGAGTATTATGTGCCAAGTTTTATTTCTGGCCAAGTTCAAGGTCCCTGAAAAGAAATACATAGAAAAGAAAATAACCCTTTGGCCTCAGGAGAACATTCACAGAGGCTGCTCCGGGAAGAGAAGGGCTCTGGCCTGCAATGGGTGTGCTGTCGGTGTTTGGTTTCCACTGAGAGGATGCCTGTTCTTTCAATGAATCTGAAGTAGCTACTATGATGAGGTAATGGCCATGCCAGTTTCACTGGGTCATGCTCTCTCAGCACATTCTTTCTCCCTCTCCTCCCTGACAAGGTGCTGGAAAGAGTCATCCTGAAAGAGCTGCTGCAAAGAACCAGCAAATCCTTCAGCTGAGATCCCTGTGTTAGGCAGTGCAGACACAACCAGACGCCGAAGGCAGCACAGGCCCAGTCACAAACGGGTGGGGACAGAAGAGGGGAAAGACTGAGGAAAACAAAGAGAGCCAAAAATTAGAAAGTAATCTCAACGTTTATAATTCTTGGATCTCTACATATATGTTAATGAATTGCTCATTGACTGATTTTAATACAAAACCCTACATAACAGAAAGGTAAATACTATGGCAGCCTATGAAGTATAAAAATTAAGTACAAACAGCAATGCTCAAACCACAATGGCTCACATGATGTAGAAATCACGAATGCAGATATAAATCTATGATCATCAGATGAAATAACCAGGAAGCCAATGTTAAAACACACGCACAAATCCAATGCCTTTTATTGAAGACAAAATATATATTTTACTTTTTCTGAAGAGGGAAATGCTTTATGTACGTAGAGGCTAACTGCAACATTTGTGACTTACAAAATCAGAATTTCTATTCAAATACATACACTGATAATTCAGTTTCCGGGGGCATTTTGTTAATTCAGTTGGAGGACAAATCTTCCCCTTGGGCATAAAATCAAAAGTGACCTAAAGGGTTCCTATTTGCTCAATCAATCTTGACTGGCAAAAATACCCGAAACTGCCCACAGTAAAATGACTGTGTGACAGAGCTATGCTTTGAACTGGGCAGGTACCTACAGCTCACTACGGGACATTTTGCATAACACGGCTCACATAAAAGGCTTTGTTCTCCATCGCCTCACTGTGGCTGCAAGCCTCAATTTCAGTTTGCAGTTATTTCTTAGGCCAAGTATTTGTAAATAAATTTCATCTTTTAACATTTTACCTAGTTCCTGCCCAACACTGACCTGTTCCTTCGCCTCACAGCAAAAAAATTATTTTCCAATACCTTCAACATTCCTTTACTTCTTCGCTGCAATTTTTATTCACAGAAAAAAAAAAAAAACAACTTCAAAGGACTCCTCTTGTAAGCATCAACTCCCTTTTGGAAGAGTAGGGTAGTGTATCATGTCCGACTGTGTATGCGGGAGTGTGTACGCATTGAAACAAAGACCCTTCGTGCCGACTCGGTTTTTAAGGGTCTCTTGGGCTGGAAGCATTCTTCTAGAAGCTTACAGCAGTTGGGGTACAGCAATTGTCACAAACAGGCTTGCTGCTATCCAAGCTTTTGCTTTTCTAAGTTCTGGAGCCCCGGTGCCAGGCAGAAAAACCCATGTTCCCTTTTCAAGGATGGTTTCTGTCCCTCCCTCCATCAGCTGCACTGCCCCTCCCCCTCCACACACACACCCAAACACACACCTCCCCCCTTGTAGTCCCCACGCGCTGCTTCTTGAAATTTCCATCCTTAAACAAAAGGCAAGGTTCGGAAGAGAAGGCAGCCAGCGCTGTGACAACACCCCCCCACGCCCCAAAAAACCGCCTTTTAGCAGGAAAAAGAATTGGTGGGCTTTCTACCTCTATGGTAATGAAGAAGAAAAAAAAAAAACAAGACTATGTGGATGCGCACTGTACGGCAGATCCTTTTGTGCCCCGCCCTCCTACAGTACCAGACATGGACTTGTTCATTTTCCTAAAATTATAAATATTTATATGCCGTCCTTTCTCAGCTGTTTCTGGAGAAATTACAAGGGGGGGGGAATGCTCTGAAACTGACAAAGCTCTTCCCACCCACTGTCCAGTGTGCGGTTCTCTGCGGCTTAATGCCTTACAAATAAATAATTAAATCCTCTATCTCGAGTTCCCTCTTTTTGATTCTTCTTCTTTCTCATTAGCGTCGTACAATTCCCTCCCCTGCTTTCTACAGCTCAGGTAATATTAAGTCTCAGACTAGTAGCCTTACCCAGTGATGGTGTCCAGTCTTTTCAGTCTGGTACCTGCAAGACTGCAGACCAGCCCAGGTACCAGTGCCGGACTCCGACCCGCAGCGACACCTGGACAGGCCCGGCCTGGCGCTCCCGCCAGGTGGGAGACCGGCCAGTCCGGCCGACCCGTGCCGGCTTTCCTGTCAGAGAAGGACGACGCGCTGCCCCACGGCCTCGGCCTCCCGGGCCGGGGCTCCCGCCACGCACGCCCCAGGCGCAGGGAGAGGCGTCCTGAAAGGAGCGGAGATGCGGGAGAGCTCTTACCTGGGCGCAGAACCGGATGCACCCGCGGACGCGGCAGCCACGGCTCACGGGCTTGCAGAGCCAATGTCCCCCGGGAGGAGCGGAGGGGAGAACGGGGCAGGAGAAGAACAGGGAGGGACTGAAGGAGGAGGAAGAGCTCGGAGAGGAAGACGGGATGCTGCGGCGGCGGCGGCTGCAGCCGTGAGCCCGCGCAGCCCGAGCGCCCGCCCAGTCTGAGCGCGGCGCCTCCGCCGCCCGCTGCCCGCGCCGCCGCCCCGCCCCGCGCACGGCCCGCCCGATCCCGGAGCCCGTCGGCGGCCGAGGCCCGGCTGGCGCTGCCGCCGCCGCAGTGTCCGGGAGGGGCAGCGCGGCGCCCCGCCTCCGGCCGGCCTCCCGCCCCGCGCGGCCCTGCAGCGGCGCCGGGACCCTGCCCTCCTCCGAGCGGGGAGCCCCTGTGCGTCCTGGGGAGCCTGATCTGCCACCCCGGGGCCTGTGCTCGGCGCTTGAGGGAGCTTGAGAACATTTAACAAGCCCTATCAGTACTGAAGGAGAAATGGCCGAAACACAGAGAATTCCAGACCAAGCTTTACTAACCATTCAGGCAGTGTCCGTTGAAATCTGTGTATCAATGTCTGTCCTATGCACAGACCCTAGCATTCCCAACGCCCCAGGAAAGGAGATTACTGGCGTCAGAAACATCACTTTCTAGAAGATAGTCAGCTGTTTGATCCAGGGACAGTTCCCTTCATATGAACCCAGTGTATGAACGTGTCAGATGAAGTCTAAAGCTGTCCATCCTACCCCCTCCCGTAGTCCTGGAGGAAGGAATGGTACAAAGTCCATACACAAGAAAGCATGGGGAATGTGGACTTTGAAAAATCACCATGTGAAAAGTCGTCTTGTACATACTTTTGAAAGTAAAATGACAACAAGAAAATAGACTGCTCCTTACCGTGATATCCTCCTAATCACAGAGCAGCACTTTATTGTAAGAGGAACTGCAACTTAAAATTGCATCAAGTGTTTCTGTCGAGTACTGACAAGATGTTTTCAAGGTCAGCCAAGGTAGTGAGGTGTGGTATGCAGAGTTTCAACAGAGTTTCAACAAGAGCAGGTTTCATCTGGTTTTGCCACTTGGAGGAGCCACGGAATATAGAAAATGATGGCTGATAGCTTAGGTCTTGGGTTCAGTTTCCTCAGTTTTTCAGATAGAAAAAAAAAAGATACCTGCTGAGAGGGTACAGATTAGAAACCCTAATAGTCCAGGATGCGAAACCTTAAATTCCAAAGTCACACCCCACATTTAGTGTACTGCCTGCCTCCGCCTAGTTTTGTCAAATGCCCTAATGATGTTTGAATGAGGTTGGGATCAGGAGGGCACACCCAGAAACGGGGAGACTGGAGGAGTGGAGGAGTTAGGGCTCCTCGCTGAAGGACTGAGAGGGAAACATCCTGAGGAGATGGGAGATGCCGTGTGTGGGTGGAAGGAAGGCCCTGGATGCCTGCTGCAGCGTTCGCAGCTGACAGCAGCTGGCAGGCAGATGCGAGCGCCCAGCGAGAGCCCTTCAGCCCTGCATGGTTCAGTTATTGAGTGCTTGCTTCTGTGCTCTTTGACACCAAAACTCAGAGTCCTTCATTTCAGACAGAATGTTTCTGGTCTGCATCGACCCCAGTTTGTCTTCAGGCACTGAACCCACGCCAGCCGACCTACACATTCGACCCAGGCTTCTGCCACCTTGGTGGTTGGCAACCACATCGCGATGCCTTGCTGTGTGAGGAACCTGATACTTCTATGGAAGGTCCTTTGCACACATCACCGTCTTGGCCAGAATTCTGTCAGAAAAAAAATAAAAGCCATTTTTTTTTTCTGTCAGATTAAAAAAAAAATGTCAACTTTTTGGTGGGAGGAAATAATGGGAAGGGGATAGGAAGGAGAGGGAATCCTATGCCTACAAAACTGTATCACAGAAAATAGTAACAATAAAAAAGCCAACATGCTTCAACAGAATGGATTTAACATGTGGAAACTACTCACAAAGGGTTAGATCAAGTGAATAATCAAATAGATGATGGCAGGATACTGCACCGAATGTTGCTACTGGAAAGCTATTTCCACTACAAAGGATGGACACTCCTAAGAGGAAGTGTTGTTGGAGGTGAGGAACAATAGAGATGTCTAGCAGAAGATGGAATATGGAGCAGCAGATATTGCAAAAGAATCTTCCAGAAATGGGAAGAGAGCAGGAACCAGCTGCAGAAATGCCATGCCTTCCCCATTATAGCAGTATTTTTTCAAAATTCTGCCATTTGGTAAAACTGGAATTAAGTAAGTTGACAAAGCAAGATAGGTACTAGAGGTTTCAGTTTCTGCACTCCAGGATGTTGAAGAACTCACGGAGATTGTGGTTTAGCTTTTAGTTTAATGAGGGGCTCTTTATTTTGTATTTTAAGTGTCTAGCCATGCATCCACAAGAATCCTTCCTCAGGAAACTGTTCTTCTCCTACTATGATTCTGCTCTTTCTTAGAGGTAGGAACATACCTGCTAAGTCTGTGGTAGCACCTGTTCTCCCCATAAAAGTGATTGCTACAATATTTCCCAGCAGAGTTTTCCCCTAGGTGTGTCATGCGGACAAGAGTAAACATAGAAGCAGATAAAGACTTGTCAGTGACTGAACGTGCAGAAGCATTGCTGAGTACTGGAGAGAATAAAACTCCTTACTGTATCTCATGGTAGATCTGTTACAATTCAAGTGAATATTACATTTCTTTTTCTTTGCCTAAGTTTATTTAAGTTAAAATCGACATTTGCAACTGAGAAAGCCTGAACAAGTACAGTGCTGGACTCCAAAAAGTAAACCACAGATGGAAAGCACCTGCCAACACTGGCTTCCACAACTACCTCCCTTGTCTTCAGGCTAAATTCTTGATTTGCTGTTCTTGGCTCAGAAGTTTCTTAACGTGAACAGCTGTGTTCTTTGTTTCAGGGATAAGGCATCCTGACAGCTTTTCAGCTAGAACACAGTCAGGAAAAAAAAAAATCTATTGGTGCTGTTTAAAAAAACTTTTCTAGGGAATGTCAACTTTTGCCCCATGAGTCAGAGATCAGAAAATTGATAGATCTTTTACTATTGAGGCCGTATTGCCTGATTATGAAAGCATTGGACTGTTGCTGAGTTAAATACAATCTGCGTAATTTTGAGGTACGTTCCTTCTACACCAAATTTGTGGAGGTTTTGTTTCGTTTTGTTTGTTTTTGTCTTTTGAATCAGGAAGGGATAGCAATCTTACTTTCTCCACATCTACTGAGATGACCATAGGGTTTCTGATCCACATTCTAATGATGAAATTTATGACATGTACTCATTTACAAATGTTGAACCACCCTTGCATTTATGCGATAAATCCCATTGAATTATGATGTATGAGCCTCTTGATGTAATTTTGTATTCGATGTGCTAGTAATTCGTTGAGAATTTTTGCATCTGATTTCAAGCAGAGGTTTCTGTAGATTTTGTGGTGTATCTTTGTTTAGTCTTTTTATCAGTGGCACTGACCTCATTAAAAAAATGACAGAGTTTTAACCTGATTGGCATTTTGGAATAGTTGGAGTTATTTCCTATTTAAATGCTTAGGAAAATTCACCAGTAAAGCGATCAGGTCCTAGGCTTTTCTCAATGAGAAATTTTTAATCATACCTTCAGTCTCATTGCTTGTTGCAGGTTTGTTTAGATTTTCTGTATCTTCATGATTTGATAGGATATTTATACATATACATATATGAATTATTACATTTCTTTGAAATTTTTCAGTTTGTCAGAATTTTTTTTTACAATAGTGTCTCTTTTTAATTTATTTTTATTGGAAAGGCAGATTTACAGAGAGAAGGAGAGATAGAAGAAAATAACTTCCATCTACTGGCTCACTTCCTAAATGGCTGTAATGGCCAGAGCTGAGCTGTTGCAAAACCAGGACCCTCTTCCAGGTCTTCCCCACAAGCATGTGTCCCGAGGACTTGGGCCGTCCTTTACTACTTTCCCAGGCCATAAGCAGAAAACTGTGATGGAAGTGGAACATCCAGGACATGGGTCAGCCCATATAGGATTTTAACTCTTAAAATTGGAGAATTAACCTGCTTAATCACACCATTGGCACCATAATCATTTCTTATAAATTTTATTTGAGTTGCTTCTCTTTTTTTCTTTGTTATTTCGTGTTAATATTTCTCTATTTTATTCATCGTTGAAAATTACAGCTTTTTCTTTTGCTTATATATTATAATTTTAAAAATTTTAACTGCATTTGTTTCTGTTCTGATCCTAATTATTACCTATCTCCTGTTCATTTGGGGTGATGCTCATTCTTTTTTTTTTTTAAGTTCTTAAGATGCATCATTAAATCATTTAATTGAGATTTTTTTAATTGAAATGCAAATTTTATAGATTTTTCTCCCAATCCTACTTGTGCTATATTTCACAGATTTTAATATTTTGTGTTTTCATTTTCATTATTTCAAGACAGTTTTGGATTTCCTTGTTAATTTCTTTAATAATTTGTTCGTCATTCAGCAGCATAAAGTATAATCTCAATGTATTTTTTAATGTTCTAATGTTTTTGATGTTGATTTCTACTTTTACTCCTTTGTCATCTGGTACCACACTTCAAAACTGTAACACCAATTGCCATTTTAAATAGAATTGGAAAATGCTGAAATGATTTTACCACATATCTGGAACAAGACATAGATGTCAGCTTTCATCACTCTTGTTGCAAAAACAGTGAGAGTATGTGCAAGAACAATTACAAAAGAGAAATCAAAAACATCAAAATTGGGAGGAAGAAAATAAAAATATCCATATCCCAGATGACATGATTTGTACATAGAAAACCTAAGCAATCCATCAAAAAGCTGTTAGAACTCAAAACAATTTAATAAAGTGGCAGATTTTTAAAAAGCTTTCTTTATGCTACTGATGAACTCATTAATTAAAAGAAATACAAAAAAAATCCCACTTACAATAGCCACAATACAATGAACCATTTAGGAATAAACTTAACAGAAGAAGGGAAAAATCTATATACTGCGAACTATAAAATATTGATGAAATCAATCATCAAGGAAAAGAAAAAAATGTAAAGTTATTGCTCTTTTATGGGTTGGATGAATTAATATCATTAAAATGCATACAAACCCAGCATGATAGCCTAGCGACTAAACCCTCATCTTGCATGTGCTTACTGGGATCCCATATTGGTGCCAGTTCATGTCCTGGCTGCTCCACTTCCTGTCCAACTCCCTACTTGTGGCCTGGGAAAGCATTAGAGGTTGGGTCAAGGCTTTGGGACCCTGCATCCATGTGGGAGACCCAGAGGAAGCTCTCTTGGCTTCGGATTGACTCAGCTTCAGCCATTGCAGACACTTTGGAAGTAAACCAGTAGATGAAGGATCTCTCTGTCTATATCTCCTTCTCTCTGTATATCTGCCTAAATGTAAATCTTACTTAAACAAAATCCAGATTCAATACAAATGACTTTGTTTATAGCATTCAAAAATATAGTTCTAATCTTCATATGGAATAATGAAAGACCCAGCATGGCTAAAGAGATCCTGAGAAAAATAAACAACTGTAAGCACCATGATACCTTATGTCAAACATGCGACAAAGCTACAGCAATTAAAACTGCACACTACTTGTGTAAAAACTGACACATAGATGAGCAGAACATAATAAAAAAGACCCAAATTAATCTGTGAAATAGTAAATGGAGTGAGGTGATGGGTGACAGAATTGGAAACTGTATCTGCAAGTTTCCTATCTGACTAAGGATTAATATCCAGAATATATCATCAAGCTAAAAAAATTCAGTTAAGAAATGAGCAAAGGATCTGAATAGACAGTCCTCAAAGAATGAATACAAATGACGGAATACATATTTTTAAATGCTTAATCTGTGCTGGTGAGAATGTGGAAAAAGGAGAACTACTTTATACCTTTAGTGCAGTCACTGCTGAAAACAATATGGGAAGATTTCTTGCCCTAAGATCCAGCAATCCCTCTGGGTGTAAGAAATGAACACTTTGTATCAGATTCCTGCACACCATCATGCTTATAGCACCACTGTTCAAAATAGCCAAACTGTAGAATACAGTCAGTATGTCCATCATCAGAGGAAAGGGTACATAATCTAATATTATATATAACAAACATAAAAATATATTGAACATATATAAAATATATATAACATATACATATTGTGCATGTATATGTATAAAGAAAATGTAATATCTAGCTATAACAAAGGATGGCATTCTTTCACGCATCAAAATGTTTGCAACTGGAGGGCATAATTTTGAGTGTGATAAGTGAGACACAGAAAGGCAAATGCCTCATGCTCTCCCTTATATTTAGAAGATAAAATTTTGAAACATGCAGGCAAAAATACCTATGTTTGTATAGCTGCAAGTATAGCTTTGTCAAGCTATATATCTTTGTTCAGTAGTAAGAACAGTCTATGACTAGTTTTAATGATCTGTGGTTATATCCAAACTTGTATGTGATTGCAATTGACATTTTCTCTTTTGATCATTGTTTATAGCCCCTGCGTATATTCCTGTGGAACTAAGATTTACTTTCTCTTTATTTGATGAAGCATTAAATTTTTCCTTGAATGTAAATTTAGAATACATTATCTCCAAAATTAAGGAAAGAGAGAAAGAAAGAAACAGGGAGAAAGGGAATATGTGTAATATCATTTCAGTCCTGTAATTGCTATCTATGGATTACATCCAATGCTTTTTCTTGGTATTAATACATCATTAACATGAAATTGCGCTGCAGTAATTATCATGCTTTTCTGTAATCCAGAGAATCTAATGTAGTAGTAAATGCCATAATAAAATAAAATAAAATGTAATCATTACAAGTTGGTGAAGTTACCCTGGAATATTGGAAGCAGTGGAATATGAGTATATAAAGGAATCTTCTTTGTATAACAAGATAAAAAATAAATTAGAGCACTAGACCACAACTCAGATGTCCAGCTCTCAGAGCTCCAGTGTGCTGTGTAATCTCTGTGTGAGACCTTGGGCACACCTCTTTACTCTTCTGAATACATGCTCCTCTTAAGAACAAAAGGAGATGTCACTCCTCTTTCAAAAGCCTATCTCAGTACTTATCCCTTCCACTTACTAACATTGAATGGCTTCTTCAGAAACTAGGTGCGCGGTTCATGCATAAATAAGAAGAGATGTGGCTGTGAGATGCAGTTATGATACCAAAAAGAACATGCACAATTCTGAAAAACTTATAAAGGTATTTTACCTTCTGTGTGTGAGATGAAAATCTAATTTTAATATCATAATCTTTTTCTCTATGGAAAAATTGTTATTTTCATGTCTCAAGAATTTGAGTTTCCAAATTGCTTTAAAAAGGTAGTTTATGGTACAGTCTTGTCATGTTTGTAATTTTATATTTCCCTTTCAGATAGATCACTGATTTATTTGGAGTACAACATCGTGGTCCCTAAAACATCTTTCAGGTGTAATTTATATTTGATCAAATCATAGATCAGGAGTGTTCTCATTATACAAGTTACTCCAGTCTATAGAGAATATTTGATTTTGTTTCTCTGTCCATGACCTTTAAATATTCTTGGACATGAAAGAATTAAAGCACCTTCTGTTATTTATGGTTTCTTTATTTTACTTAAGTAAAAGGAATAAATTTCTTTTGTTTCATACATATAGTTACTAAGGTATAATGATACTTCCCATTCTTCTCTCCCTCCCTCTCTTACTCCTACCCGCCCAACTTGCTTTATATTTCATTTAATTTTTACAGTGATACACTTTACAAGTACAAGCTTAATGCTCTACTAAATAAAAATTAACATGCAACCAGAAACCATCAATCCATTAGAAAAAAGCATAGGAAGCACTCTGTAAAATATGGGCATTAGTAAAGACTTCTTAGAAAAGTCATCAAAAGCACAAGCAGTCAAAGTCAAAATGCACAAATAGACTATGTCAAACTAAGACGCTTCTGTTCTGCAAAGAAATCCACAAAGCAAAGAAGCAACTGACAGAATGGGAGAAAATCATTGCACACTATGCTACAGATGTAGGACTAAGATTCAGGATTTACAAAGAGCTTCAGAAACTAAACAATAGCAAAACAAACAACTCCCTCACCTCCTCCCACACACTGTTCCCCTATTTATAACAATTGTATAGTTCTTCAATAATTTCACAAGTCCATCATTCTATTCAAGTGTATCCTGACATTATAGGTAGACAATGGCAGGAATTTGAGCATTCTATTGTCAAGATTATGTAACAGTTTCATCGGAAATCCTCTTTTTATTCAGAAGCAGAGATGCAATGTTATACTTGCCGCCATTATGCAGTTTCTGTAGGTTTATCTATATACCTATTGATACATGTTTATCTATATACCTATTGATCGTGTATTTTGCATGAAGATTGTCTTATATCAAAGAGAATATACAATATTTGTCTCTTGGGGTTTGGCATATTTCACTGAACATAAATGGTTTCTAGTTTGGAACTTTCAGTTGTAAATGGTAGATCCTCATTCTCTTTAATGGCTGAGTAATGGTACATAAAGTAGAAGTAGCTTCAGTTTCTTTAGATGTCTGGGTTGTTTCCATGTCTTTGTTATTTAGATTGTGCTGCTGTAAATATTGGGTTGTAGGTTACATTCTCATATGCAGATTTTATTCCCTTTGAGTATAATCCTAAATGTGGTATAGCTGGGTCATACAGTAGATCAATTTTCAATTGTTTCAGCACTTTTCATATTGGCTTCCATAGTGCTTGCACTAACCTATTCTCCCACTAATAATGAATTAGGGAACCTTTTCTCCTATATCATTACATCATTGTAATTATCATTACATCACCTTCTTTAAAAACTACTCAAACAATAATTAGTAAGTAGAAAAATGGGCTATTAACAATAATCATTTCTGAAAATGTCAATTTCACTCATATATGTAATATTTTTGTTTTCTGAGTATTAGTTGATATAAGCTAGAGGAAAGATTTGTCTTTGGGGGCTCATTTATTTCACTAAGTATAATGGTCTCAAATTGCATCCATTTTGTTGCAATTGACAACATCTCATTTTTTAATGACTGAAGTAGTTTTCCATTGTGTGTGTGTGTATATAGATAGATAGATAGATACACACATATATATATATATGATGGATATATCATAATTTCTTTTTCCAGTCATTAGTTGGTGGATTCCATACTCAGCTAATGTGAATTAAGCTTTTAGAAAAACAGGGATATAGCTGGCTCTTTAATTTGTCGATTTCATTTCTCCAGGTAAAATTTCAGGAGTGAAATGACTAGATAGATTTATTCTCAGATTTTCTTCTATAGTGGCTTTACTAGTTTAAATTTCTACCAACATTGTGTTAGGGCACTTTTCCCATATATCATTACCAGTATTTGTATTTTTTTTTAATATTGGATGATAACCATTGCTAGAGGGGTATGGGTTTTATTTGCATTTTCCTGCTGACCAGTGATCCTGAAATCTTTTGATACCTGTTCGTCATTTGTATTTATCTTTTGAAGAATGTCTGTTTATATATTTCTTAACTGGATTTTGTTGTCTTTGTTTTTCTCTGTCGCAGTTTTTGAGCTCCCTAGGTTTCTTCTTTATCGATCCTCTATCAGATGTATGATTCACAAATGTTTTCTCCTATTCTTTCAGTTGTGTCTTCACTCTGTTGAGTTTGCCCAGCCATCCAGAAACTTCTGATGTAATCTTATTCCTCTATTGTTGACTTAATTGCATGTTTTTCGGATAATATCCAAGAAAGTCCTTTCCTAGTGCAGTTTCTTGTATTGCTTCCTATGTATTTTCCTCAAATGTTTTGAGAGTTTTCAGTGTCAGATTTGGATCTCTGAACCACTGTGAGTTGATTTTTGTATAGCGTGTCAAACAGGGTTCTTGTTTCACATATCTGCCTGAGGGGATTAACTTTTTCCCAGCACCATTTGTTGAAGATACTGTCCTTTCTCTAAAAAGATTTTAGCTCATTTGTCAAAAATCAGTTGCTTATAGACATATGGATTAATTTCTGGAATTTCGAATCTGTTCTGTTGTCTATTTCGTGCCAGTACGAGGCTGCTTTGTGTAAGTACCTATCCTGTTTTCACAGCTTCCAATAAATTTTAATAAGTTATATTTTCATTTTGTTTAGTTCAAAAGCATTTTTTTCTCACTTCTTCCTGTTTGGCTTATATATAAAGAAAGGCCAATGAGTGACTGGTTTGTGGTGCAGCACATTAAGCTTCTGCCTGAAATGTGGGAATTCTGTATAAATACCAGTTTAAGTCCCAGCTGCTCTGCTTCTGATGCAGTTCCCTGCCAATGTGTCCGGGAAAGTGGTGAGGGATAACTTGGATTCCTGCCACCCATGTGGAACTATAAATGACATTCCCACTTTCAGGCTTCAGCCTGGCATTTTTGGGTAGTGAAGCAGCAGATGGAAGATTCCACTCTGTCTCTTATTCTTCCACAAGCACTGTAGCTCTACCTTTCAAATAAAATCTTAAAAAGAATAGATCATTGAGTTTAAGTTTTATTTTCTTCCAACATAAGAAAAAATAATATAAACTTCTCTGTAAGTACTGCATTATTTGTGTTCTTCAGATTTTGGTATACTGTGATTTTATCATTTAATCCAAAATAGAGTTTTTATTTTTTTAAGATTATTTGGTTTCTATATGTAGTAAAATTATTAACTATGATGGTGGATTTGTTTCAAGTGGACTAAAGAAGCACAGTTGGAAAACACTGTTTCTGAGGGTACTTGTGAGTGTATTTCCACTCAAATCGATGTCCTGCATGAAAAACATCTCGCTCACAATGAAGGAGTGATCCAATCCATTAAAGAGCTAAGTAAAGTGAAAGGTGGAGGAAGAGAAATTCATTCCTTTGGTGGCAGTCACTGTTCCTGCTCTTAAATGCTGCTGTTCTGGGCATTAAATCAGCCATTAAATCAGCTGATTTAATGGTTTCCACTGAGAGTTACACCACTGTAACTCAGTTCTCAGGTTTTTTAACTGGAACTGAAATATACGATTGATTTTTTTTTTCATTCTCCAACTTGCACGAGGCAAATGATAGTGCTTCTCAACCTCTTTAATGTTATCTACCACTTTTTATTATGCACAAAAATGCTTACTGAGAATTTCTACTTTGATTCTACAGTTATGGGAAACATACTTTGTATATTTCTTTAAGTCTTTTAAATATATCAGGACTTGTTTCATGTCACAATTCCGTGATAGTTCTTGGTCACAATTCTGTGTCAGTTCTTAAAAAAAAAAATCATGGAAATGCATGTTTCTGGCAAAAGCTATGCATAGATTTCAAAATGTTTTTCCATCAAAATGAAAACTCATACTCATGTCACAAGTTTTCTGAATAAGATATAGTTTGAGACATAAAGAAATTTAAGATAGTTTGTAATGCAAACAAAATGAATTCTGCTGAAATTGAGGCAAGAATAGATGTTAACATTATGATGAAGCTTGAATAGAAAAAAGGTAAGGGGTTGAGACTAACATTCTACCTGCAGTCGGGGATCAGCTCAGCTCTGAGAGTTGCGGCCATCTGGGGAGTGAATCAGCAGAGAGATGTCTCTCCCTGCCTTTCAAGTAAAAACAAATCAATCTTTTAAAAAGAAAGGCAAAATCATGGTTTTGCGACAATGCCTCAAAGAAATCAACAGCTCAAAAATATGTGACATATTTTTAAAAAGAAAAAGATAGTGTTAAAAATAAAAATCAGAGCAACACACCAGTCACATTAGTTCTTTCTTGAAAAATAATTTTTCAAAATTTTCATCTGATAATAAGATTTTCAGAAAGAGAAGGAGGGGCAAAGAAGAATCCTCCATCTAGTTGTTCACTCCCCAGATGGCTGCAACTACCAGCTGGGCTGATATTAAGCCAGGAGCCAGAATCTTCTGATGGGCCCCCCACATGGGTGTAGGAGCCCAAGGACTTAAGCCACTCTCTACTGCTTTCCCAGGCCATAAGCAAGGAGCTGAATCAGAAGCAGAGCACCTGGGACTCGAACTGGCTGGCCATACAGGATGTTGGCCCTGCAGGTAAAGGATCTCCTAGCCTTTACTGGACTGACCTGCAATCAAATCAATTCTAAAGGAGAAAAATTAATATTTTTCTTATGCTAACTGGGGAAAACTCATATTTATCAGCAGAGAAGGCCAATATTATACACATCCCAGTTGTTTCAACTTTTACAATTCTGACTAAAAGTTTAAATGCTATTTGAGGGTGCCAAAACTGCTGTATCCAGATAAGAACAGACCTTTTAACAGAACTTTTAAGTGGGGTCAAGATCCTGAAGCATTTGCTCCAAGAATTGGAACAAAAGATGAAGAATGGTTTTACTAGTGCGATTCTGAAGCCAAAGCAAAATTGAAGCAATGCTATCGAGAGGTGGGAGTGGCCCAGTAAAAGCAAAATTGGGCCAGTCAAAAGCAAAGTCAGGGTAACCGTTTTTGAAATCCTCAATGCATTTGACATTCTGCATAGTCAAAGAATAATATTTTCCTGTTTTAATAGGGTCTTAAAAAAGTTACCCAAAGCTTCAGCTAAAAGTGCCTAGCAAAGCCTTTTCTGAGAGTCCTTTATCATGACAATGTTTCTACCCATGCTTAATGTGAGCATTCAAACAGGAACTCATTAGCCATCCACCTTACAGTCCCAATTTGACTCATTCAGATTTTATCAAGTGTCTCAGTATCAGAAGTTCTTTAAAAGGCAAGGACAGCTGGAGATCATGAAGCTTTCATTGTAACTGAGTTTAATAACTCATTTTCAAGTGAGAATCAACAATCAGGAAACTGTTTTGGCTCATACCGCTCTTGTCTCTTGACAACCATGCACCCTACAGATGCAAAAAAGTATATTCGTATGTGTATATATACATCCACACACACTCAACTGCAATTGCCAGCCAAAAAAAAAAAAAAAAAAAGCTAAATCACCACTTTACTTATTTCTAAAAGGCAGGAAATAGTGAATGCAATTTCAACAATTCTGGCTGCACTGGTCTGGCTTATGTGTATGTTCTGGTTTTACAGCCTCTGCAGGGTGTAATGGAACATTGAAGTTGAAATTCATGTTGGGGCTAATTTAACATGGCCACAGTAATTAAGTCACAATGTGTAAGCAAGTTATTTTTCACATGAGTCATTGAAAGTTAGTTCTTTAACTCATGTACGTCTCAGCACTTCAGAAACAATTATTTGATAATGACATAATGCTACAGACAATCAGACTTCCTGTGCGAAAACAATGCTTTTGCCTGTTCAATTTGAACGATAACATTTCACTGACCAAAGATATATTGGCTGCACCTTTCATTTTGCAGTGAAATGGGAATAGCTATCCTTGTGCAGTATCAATACCATGAAATCTACGTGGAATAAATATCAAAGCAGAGAAATCATAAACTCTAGCTGCCAGGAGAAGTGGTGCTCCTTCTCAATGTCCTGACATGTGCTAAGAATCAAACACAATAAGGGTGATCAGCAGCACCATCTATTCCAGCTGGAAAATGAAGCTGTTGCCTTAACCATTGGAAACAAAGCCAGAGGTCTGAGCACAATTATGCTGGAAAAAAGAACAGGCTAAACTGTTCCTGATGCAGAAGCCAGTTCTCCTCTAAAGCCAATGGGAATAATTCAGAGATTCTGTATTTTTCCATCAACAAACAGCAGTACTTTAGTGCTGCATTTTACCAGCCCTGAGGTATAGAGATTGCAACTGAGCATGCTCAAACTTTGGACACTGTCCATGAAGTTTCAACCCTCCTCCAGTTCTGCAGAGAAAAATTCAGGCAATGGGGTTCAACTGCAGTAACTGTCTACTCATTTTTCTTGCAAAAAAGCAATATTGGTGATGAAAGCAAAATAAATAATACAAATACATTTTTTTTTCTAACACATTGCAGATAATTTCCAATCTCTTCCTAATGTCTCAGACTTTCATCATGGCAAAGTTTCCCACCACGTAATGCTCCCCACACATCCCATACTCCCAAACACAAACACACATTTAAATGATGACCTCATACACAGAGAACACAACAAAACTAAGAAAACATTTCCGGCTTGAGTGCCATTTTTCAAGTAATCATAATACTTGACAAGGTCATCAGACAAGGTCTTCTAGTATCTAGAGGCCAAATAATTTTGCAGTGATTTTTGTGTTACTCTGAATGAGTCTTTGTTTTTTAGCTTACGAGGTTGAAAAGTCAGAGATAAATGTAGTTTGACATTTAGAAACATGCCAGAAACCTTTTAGTCACTTATTCTGTTCTCATCGCTTTTTGTGGAATTTCTAGGAGAAAAGTATAATTGAGTAACCATATTATGTTCCAAAATGTATTTAAACATGTATAAAATTTCAAAGTAAGCCAGTAAAGAGTATATATTAAACTGATATTTTTAATGTTGATCATAACAGTTTCTATTTTTATTAAATTCTTCATTTTGGAAGGGTTATAAATTTATACAAGAAACATTGTGAAATATCAGCACAAAGTGATCCTATATACTCCTATCCCAATTTTCCATATTATTCATATCTCATATCAGTATGATATATGTCATAATTAATGACTCATCAAGCTTCCCCTATTTTAATCTCATGCAAAATTCAGAAGGTTTGATGGCTTGCAAATTAAAGGAATTAATTTTTATTTTACATATAACTGAATTCAAAATATTTTCTCACAGCCTCTTTTTAAAAGTCAGGTCAATATTTGAATCAAAATATATTTAAGAAGTTGTGTTAAGGCTCATATCATCATTTATTCTTTAAAAGTGTATTAACAAAACCAAAATAATGTTCTTTATAGTGCTATAAATTGAACTAATGAATTAGATGATGATCTTATATTCATTTCATCAAAATATACTTAAGATGAAGAGGACCAATTTTATAAGTAGGAGAAACTTAAAAATTAGTCTCCAAAACAAGACCACTATAAACAAGATAATCATTACATGCTTAGTAATTTTAGCTAATAAATTGATATCCAAAAAAATATATATGGTCATTAAACTGTATCTTGGGTGACATGCTATTTACTTCAGTTTTGTCACATTAAGAAGCAAAATGCGGGCAGTGTGGTGACATATCAAACCAATGCTCCATCTGCAGCTGTCGGTATTTCATATCGGCTGTTTCATGTCCTAGCTGCTCTACTTCCAATCCCGCTCCCTGCTAATGGACTGTGAAAACATGAAGAATAGATCAAGTCTTTGGGCCCCTATATCCATAAGGAGACTTGGAGGAGCTCCCGGCTCCCACCTTAGACTGATGCATTTCTAGATGTTGTGGAAATTTGGAGAGTGAAACACTTGAGGTAAGGTCACTCTCCCTATTCCTCTCTCTCTCAAACACCTTTAAGTGAAAAATAAATAATACTTCTTTAAAAGAAACAAGTGAACAACCATTTGTTGCTCATAAAAATGTTGGAAGGATTAAATGTACTAAATGCAGTCATTTTTGCAAGGGATGATTTTTGTTTGTGAAGTTCTTAAAGACCAAAGGGAATGCTCTTCCCATGAGGCATTTCAAATGCCGTATTCAACAATGAATACCATATCAGTTTCTCAGGATAGGAATAAACCAGCTACACCACTGGTTTCACTGTGAGAATAAAAGTAATAATGGCATGAGTGTTTGGGGACTAACCACAAGGTTTGCAATTGCCAAAGTATGAATTCAATAACTTTCTCAGTAAATTTCCTTTCCGATAAATATACTGATATCTTAAATTTCATTTTTGATCCATTGAATGCTCTTTGTTCCTTTGGAATTTAGATTTTTCTGATGCTTTCTCAGAAGTACAGGGTGCTCTATTGAAGAACAGACACCCTCACACACAAGGTTGCATGAGTTCTTCTAACATTTACCATGTAATATAGTCAAACTGAATAAAAGGCGATTCTTATGTTGAAACAGGTTGGAGAGATGTTAGGTTGACATAGAAAATGATATTATCAAAAATGTTCTCAGCTAAACTCTAACAACTAAAACTTCAACATTTTAAAAGGTAACTATGTTGCTGTTTTGTAGAGGCCTGAATCTTCTCGTTGCTGGAAGAATAAATGAAATCAAAGATTAATGTTTGCTCCACTACAAATTAAAAAATATGTAAACAGCGTAAAATATAAGATATAGTAAAACACCTGACTGGTTCTCACAACTTTTATTTCTTTAATTCTTATTCTAAAGTTATCCCCATTTTAATGTTCGTAAGGATTGATGTGTGGTTAGTGCTTTGTTCAGTGGAGTTAAGAAAGCAATTAGCATTTACCTACGAGGTTCCAGATGTGACTATATAGAACATTTAGTCAAATTCACAGTTTTTGTGGACAACGATTTCTATCATGCTTTGGCAATGCATCCTCAGCTATAGTGCCAGCAGTCCTAGTGATGGGTCTTCTTTCCAGCATCAACATTCACCTTGGTAAGTAATCCTCAAATTGCATGCGGGATGTGTAAAGCTATAGGCTATAACTGCTTCTGTGAGACTGGTCTTGCAAGTCAAAAGCCAAAATTTGCAAGGCTTAAATGATTTTATTAAGAGTTTTAAATGGTTAAATGTCTGGCCACTGATGCTCAGTGACTCTGCATTCTTTACTTGTTAATTATTCTCCAGGACTGTGTTTTGAGCATGCACGCTTTATTCTCTGATGGTCCTCTACTGCTCAGCCTTGGCGCTGTGAAATCTCTTGCTGCTTCCCAACCTTTCTTTGTTGTGAGGCATTCAGAAATTAAATGTTTTAGCATGGCTTGTTCCCCTGTATACTGCTTAGAATATGATTGTCCTTCTATCTTTCTCAGAACCATTTTCTCCCCAATGAGTATTTCTCCTAGCTAGGTCATCCACAGAAAGGTTTTGTGTCTCCTTGGCAACCACATGTTATTAACATTTCTCAGTATCCTTTTTACTCCCACTCATCACATCTCACATTTTCGTTCTTATCATTAATCTTTGAAGAGTTTCCACCTAGTCCTTATCCTTCTCCACATTCTCATACATACTGTGTACTAGACCTTTAGTGACATTCAGCCTTTGTTTATATGGCAGGGGCCAGATGAGTCTGGGCTACAGCTGAATAAATTTTTTCCTGTAATTCCTTCTGCTGGATTATATAAGCCTTACAATTTCCTTCCAAATTGTAAGTTAGGTAAATGAAAATGATTTGCATGCTGCTATCTTGAAGTTATATTAGCATTTTAGTTTCTGCTATAAATATGAAATTCGGATAGAAGGTTTAGGCAGTTAAATTTTCTGAGAGCCCTCTATCTTATTATTGTGTAATTATATAATCAAAAGTTACACGGTAATGGATTTAAAATACTAGAATTTTGAACCATGAAAAAGTGATGAATTTGAGTTTAAAGCCTTTGTCTTTCCAGACAAAGGCACTTGGAAAGGGCACAGTTAGTGACTGGAGGGTTAATTGAAATAATTTAGCAAGCACTAAGTAGAACAGAAGCTTTAAATTAATAAGGCCTTTGGCCACATGGAATAATTTTTGGTGTCTATTTTGAGTAGGGTTAATCCACAACAACTTATAGTTGATTGCCTAATTCTATTTTAGGGCATCTTATACAATACCCAAATACAAAACCAATACTTTGACTGATTTTCTTTCCTCATTTGTTGGCCCAACGAGCTCTAAAGGGTATTATTTATCATTATGCTTCTTCTACCATCACAAGTTAGCTTTCTAAAAGTTCCATAAATTATTTCAATATATCTTATTTATTTACTTATTTATTTATTTTGAAAGTAAGAGCTACAGAGAAAAAGGGAGAGGTAGAGAGCAAGACATCTTCCATTACCAGTTCACTTCCCAGGTGGCCACAATAGACCGCTCTGAGTCAGACTGAAGCTAGGAGCCAGGAATTTCATTGGAACCTCACATCTGGGTGGCAAGAACCCAGGCACTTATACCATCTTCTACTAACTTTTTTTTTCAAATCTAGAATAAGGGGAAACATGCATTATGTTTCAAGCTTTGCATAGTTAATTTCAGATACTATTATGCATTCTCTATAGCTGCATTAATAATAGTTTCATTGGGCCTGGTAACATGGTAAAACAAGCTAAGCCCCTGCCTGTAATGCCAGCATCTCATGTTGGTAATGGATTGAGTCCTAGCAGCTCCATTTCCCATCCAGCTTCTTGTATAATGACCTGGGAAGGCAGAGGAAAAGAGCCCAAGTCCTTAGGTCATTGCACCCATTTGGGAGACCCAGAAAAATCTCTTGGCTCTTGACTTCAGTTCTGTCCAGCTCCTGCCCTTGTGGCTATTTTAAGAGTGAACCAGTGGATGAAGGATTCTCTCTCTCTCTTTCTGTCTCTAGTCATCTCTCTTTCTCCATACTTATGCTTTTCAAACAAAATGAAGAAATAAATCATTTTATTAAAACAAGAATAGTTTCATCTCTGGAATTTTGACATTTTCATGACAAAATTTCTTTATGCTTTGGGGATAAACACTTGTCAAGTCATTGTGGTTATTTAATGTCCAAAATTATTGGCTGAATTTCAATTTCTGTATCTTATTGGATCAAAAACAGCAGGCATACTGTTATATTTGTTTGGTTATTTATTTGTTTACATTAACAAACTGTTATTGGTATGTAAACTAGTATAACCATTATGAAGACACTGTGGACTTTCTTCAAAAATCTGAAAGCTGATCTAAAATACAAGTCATACCACGCCTGGCAATTTGCACAAAGGAAATTGATTTAGCATATAAAAGATATATTGTACCCTCATAGGTTTCTTTGCAACTCAATTCACAATAACTAAGATACAGTATCAAACCAAATATCTATCAACTGATGACTGGATAAATAAAATATGGCCTATATACATAAAGGATATTACTCAGCCATAAAGAAAAAGGAAATACTGTCTTGTACAAAATGAATGCAACTAGAGACCATGGTGCTTAGAGCCAGTTCTCTCTCTCCCCCCCAAAATCATACATTTTCTCTGATATGTAATACATATAGAATAGAAAATGTGTAAGAATTAAACAGATCTTATAACCTGTTATTTTTTTAGTCCATGTCTACACTTCTGTGAAATAATGGTTTTTCTACTTTTTACTTGTTGAACTTGTTAACTATAATGTTAGTGATGCTTTAAGCCCATGATCATATTGTAAATAGAAATTATGATATAACAAAAATTAAAAGGAAAAATAAAGGAAGGAGAGAGGACTGAGGGAAGGATGAGAGAGGAAGCATCTTTATTAGACTTGTATCTGTGAAATTACTTGTCATTATGTCACTATATCAATAACATTTTTCAAGACTTATTTGTTTATTTGAAATTTAGAGTTAGAGGGAGAAACACACACAAAGAGGGAGGGGGAGCAAGTCAGAGAGATCTTCCATTTGCTGGTTCACTCCTCAAATGGCCTCAACAGCTGAAAAGCCTGGGCCAAGATGTCTAGAACTTTACTCAGATCTACCACATCATCCTCTACTGACCCAGAATCAGAGCAGCTGGCACTTCAACTGGTGCCCTTATGAGGTGTTGATGTTGCAGGCAGTTGCATAGTTTATTATGACACCATGCCTGCCTCAGAATCTCAGAGAGGGGAAGTGGGAGAGACAGAAGTCTCCCATCTGCAGGTTCATTCCCCAGATGACCAGGCCAGTCTAAAGCTAGGGGCCAGGAACTTCTAGGTCTCCCACATGGGTGCAGAGGATAGAGGACTTATGGCAGCTTCTGCTGCTTTCCCAGGCAATAAGCAGAGACGGTTCAGAAGTGGAGCAGCCTGAATACAAACCAGAGCCAATATGAGATGCGGCACTACAGGCTAAGGATTTACTTGTTACTCCCCTGTACTGGACCTTAGATTTGATGTTTATTTTGGATTCAGGTAGTTATCTTCAGAAATGAGCTGATATATTAATTTTGAAGGCTTCAACTACTGAAAGATATGTCATAAATTGTTTCTCTGTGTTCATGTTTTTAAAGGGAAAATCAGATGTAAATTTCACCACAAGTCTAAGGCCTACATCATATTTTTCCTGTGGTTTTCTAGCTGCTCATGAATGTGTAATAGTATGCTCTATGTAAATTTAACAGGATTTTATTGCATTCTTCTCCTTTGGATATAACATCTTTTATAAGTATTTTCTCTTCAGTGGTTAATGTCTATCGGTGCTTTCTTGAGAGAACTGGTGTCAGGGATAATTATTTCAAGCTGAGTACTCTGTTCTTGAAATGTTCTGGAATGCTTACCTTTGCCCTGCATCACATGACCTTTAATGTTCCATTCACCTACACGAACTCAACACAGTTCAATTTACCTGAAATTTCATCAATTCAAAAGAGTGATTATGCAGCTTAGATTTCTTTCCCTCACTTTTCAATGTGCAGTTACACTTTCACCAGACATATCTCCATGTGCCATGAAGGTAACTTAAACTAATCTTTTTGATTTCTTTTTTGAACCAAATGTAAATGACTAAAAAGTGAGATGCACAAGCCTTTTGAATAACAACCTCAACCTCATCTATCATTAAAAAAGAAGAAGAAATTATAACATTTTGTGATAGCAATGTTCACTGTATCCTTAGTAATAAAGGTGGGTAAGAAAGGGGAGAAATCAAGAAGCTGTTTATTTATATTGGCCAGATAAGTATTAGTGTAACATTATGAGATTGCATCTCTAATTAAAAGATAAAACGTCATTAACTGGTTTTTGATGTTAAGTTTGTTTCTTTTCATTTTATGTGATTAAGAGAAGGAGAAAGACAGAGCTCTTCTATTTTCGGGTTCATTAGGCAAATGCCACAGAGGCCCAGAGCGTGGGTGGTAGGATCCTGGTAATTGAACTGCTGTCGCTGCTTCCCGGTGTGCATTGGCAGGTTGCTGAGCTCCAGATCGGAGTTGATACTCCAGCCCATAGTTTGATATGGAATGAAAGCCTGAGGAGCTTCTTATCTGGTATGCCAAACACCTGCTCTTGATACAAACAACTTAATGAGCCAATACTTGATACTGGGTAATGCACTAAGTACTCCACACATAATCCTATTTAATTTGGACATCAGTGCTACAAAATGGGTACTTACATCGGGCCCATTATATTTATTATTAATTACTAGAGAAATTGTGTCCTCACTTTAGAAGCAACACAATTTAAATTCCAGAATTTCTGTTTGCAGAGCCCAGAATTCTGATCTTCAGAGCTATCTGAAGTTTTCATTAGGTTGAAAAATATTCCAATGTAAATTCTCATGGTAGGCCTTTTTAATTGTAAGATTTCTATTTTCTATGCTGTATATATTGAATAAATTATTATATAATAAAATAATGCAGGTTGAAAGAAAAATGTGAAAGTACACAAATTATAATATTTAACTCAGATTTACATATAGAGCTAAAATATTTTTCTAAGTATTTTCTCTACACTTGCAATGTTTCAAAGTCCTTTCAAAAGCAGATAATGTTTATAATGTGGTGAAAGGGCTCTGTGCCATCAATGTAGTTTTCCACTCCATTGCTGCTCAATACGATAAATATTCATCATTCTTATTGACTATGTCCCCCATTTTCTAAAAAACAATTAGACACCTCCTTGGATGTACATCAAGTACACTTTTGACTTTAGAGCATACAAAGCAAAACTCCTTCTTCAATGCACTTTTCTGTCTACTGCACCTGGTCTTGATAAGCCTTTATTTTAAAAATTGACTAGGTAAGTAAGGTGTATTTTATAAGCCCCATGCAACCACTGTTTAAGATTTGGTGCTATCTTTACTAAGTCTTTTTCTATTTTGATGTGTTTCTGGTAAAACTTTTCTGACAAAAGTGGAAAAAAAAAATCTAGAACAGTATTATTTTTTTCCTTCTTCATTACTGTGAAGTGCTTTACTATCTCAAATAGCTTAAGTGTCCTCCTTTCAATTATTTCTTCCCACTTAGCCTCTCTCTCTTTCTCTTTCCCTCTTTTCTCCCTCTCCCTTCTGCTCTTTTTATGGTGTCTTCTTTCATTCCATAACATTTATATCAAAAACATTAACAAAATGAACAACAAATTAAAACCATTCAGAGAATGAGAAAACTGATCATTTAGTATTTCTTGCCAAAGGTCATAAATTGACCTTGAATTTTCTGTTTTTCAATGTGAAATATAAAGAAGTAAGAAACATTCATTCTTCCTCCTCTTTCTTATTCCCCTTGTAATGTATTACTCTACTTCTAGTATTTGAAGTATACAATGGGAATGGTGAAGCAAATCCTGGAGAAGAAACAGAAGATTTGAATTTTATTATTCTTATCTATGTTCTTTGAAGCAGTTCTTTGTCTAAACAAGGAAATATCAGCAGTACCTGCCTTTGAGAGTTGTGCTTATTTCCACAGAGCTAATGATGCAAAGATGTCAGGTTGAAAATTCTATTTTCCACATACACTAGTAGATAATTTATCTACTCAGAATTTTCTCCTGAGTTTCAGATGCTGCCATCTGATTGTTTACTGCACATGTCACCTTGCATTACAGGCAATTCACTCAATGCATTCCAGTAAAATTTTCTTAAATCAGGTTCTCTTCATGTTATTTCATAGATAATATTTTTATCACTGTCCCCTAAGTTAATGGTAAAATCTTCCTGCATTTCTTCTTGCATCCTCTCTTACAATTAAAATCTTTTTTATTCTTTGTTTGATATCTTCCATAATACATATTCTCTTGTTTATGCACACACTATCCTTTGTGTAGTTATAGTGCCAAGGAATATGAATATACTATTCTCTGTTACTCTCTTTTCTTTTTATTTATTAAATTTAAACTGCATTTATTACTGTTATTACCATTATAATTTTACCATGCAGTTCCATACTAGAAAGGTCACTGTAGACAGGAATTGTGTGTTATCATTGCTGTTGCTCTAGTATTTTGTAATTTCTTGTTTCATTCATTCAGCAATTAACCATTCAATATAACTATGTTCCAGTCATATACTCGTAGATAAGACCAATAAAGATTCCATTCTCAAATACAAACAAGACATTCTCTGGCACTTATGTTCTGTTCTTGGGTGGGGTGAGAATATCAGACATCAAAGGCTGCAATAAACAGATGTAAATGCAGGGTGGAGTCATGA
The DNA here is from genome assembly GCF_017591425.1 of Ochotona curzoniae. Taxonomy (NCBI): domain Eukaryota; kingdom Metazoa; phylum Chordata; class Mammalia; order Lagomorpha; family Ochotonidae; genus Ochotona; species Ochotona curzoniae. The sequence continues at coordinate 6,669,971 of NW_024466146.1, read as the reverse complement.
GCAAGTGGTTGGCTGTTTTACATGGATAATTAGACATGGTGATGCTAAGCTCCTACTGAGTGATAAAGGAGAAGAGAGAGAGGGTGGAAAATACAAAATGTTTGAAAATTTGAGGATGGTGGGCAGAAGAAGATGGCAGGAGAGGCCAAATTATGTGTGGATTTGTAGGCCAGAACACTTGAATTAAATTTTAAATGACATCAGAATCACTAGAGTACTTATATGAGTAAAGAAATAACTGATTTTGTTAACATAGAAATGAAAGCAGGTAAAGGAATCAGGAGCTATTTTTAAGAACCCAGGCAAGAATGATGGTAAAGTCCACACAAGGATGGCAGACATAGAGACATAGGCACGGACTCCTGCATATACAATATCCACGACCCAATACTTTCATGCTAATCATATAAATAAATGTAAAATTAATGAAATCAAATCCTTGTCCTCAAGTAGCACATAATCTAATTAAGATAAATGTAAGTGGAGAATTATACTCAAATTTCTTTTTATACTTATTCATTGTGTAATTCTTACATTAAACTGGCTGTTTCACTCAATCCGTTAATCCTTATGAAAGATTAAAGATCACCTACTTTAATGTTAAAAGAAAATAAATAATAGTGTGCAGATTTTACAAAGGAATTACAAAGATTCTCATTAAAATCTGAAACTAAAATGGATGATAAAACATGTTAATTTCACCACAGCTTAACTTGAAACTTTTAACTTTTAGCTGTTTTACAGCTAAAAATATTTTAAAAATGAGTAGTGGAGCAGGTTACAATAAAGGAGAGTGGAATAAACATTACCAAACTAAAAGACATCATTAATTGAAATGATACATTTTAAATTCACAAAAATTGTAACTTAAAAAAAGACATTTTTTTTTCAAAAGTAGATTTAGAGAGGAGAAAAAGACAGCAAGATCTTCCAAGCATAGTTTCAATCTCCAAATACCTGCAACAGCTGGAATTCAAGCCATCTGAAGCCAAACAGGAACCAGGAGATTCTTTTGGGTCTCCCACATGAGTGCAGCAGCCCAAGGACATGAGCTATGTTTAGCTGCTTTCCAAGTCCACAACCAGGGAGCTAGACATGGGGTGCCAACACCGTAGGCAGATGATTATACTGTTGATGGCCACTGTGATGGCCTCCAAAATAGTAACTTTTATTTCACTTTCACTGTGTTTCAGATTCTTCGAAAATGCAGTTTATGATTTAGTAATGACATCAAATAAATAGATTACCACTCATTTAATAAACATTAACTTGTAATTTGAGCTATTCTAAATATTTAGTTGAAATTCTAAGCAAAAATCTGTGCTTGACCAAATGTCAACTGATCAAATTAGCAAATTCTCTAAAGTGCATATAAGTATATAGAATTTCATTCCAGAATAATCGAGCTTTGAATCATTTGGCTAACATACAACTGTGACTAAATAGTTGAAGAAGAATTTTTTCTCCACTGACTCATTTTTATATCATTAATTTGAATTATTTATGTTTCTTTGCAGTTGCATATGAAGGTAGTCATGCAAAAATTATAAAGCAACATTAAGAATACAATTCTTCCTTCCCTAATGTATTTTAATTTGGAGGAAGTAAATCTGTAAAATTTAAAGGACTATCTGTTTTGATTGTGAATAAAATGGCTAAAGGAATAACCAGTTAGATTGAATAGCCTGTGTTCTGCAAGATTCAGAATTCTGTGCAAGAGAATTGCCCAAGGACAAATGCCTTCCCTTCCCTTCCCTTCCCTTCCCTTCCCTTCCCTTCCCTTCCCTTCCCTTCCCTTCCCTTCCCTTCCCTTCCCTTCCCTTCCCTTCCCTTCCCTTCCCTTCCCTTCCCTTCCCTTCCCTTCCCTTCCCTTCCCTTCCCTTCCCTTCCCTTCCCTTCCCTTCCCTTCCCTTCCCTTCCTTCCCTTCCCTTCCCTTCCCTTCCCTTCCCTTCCCTTCCCTTCCCTTCCCTTCCCTTCCCTTCCCTTCCTTTCCCTTCCCTTCCCTTCCCTTCTCTTCTTTCAGTTGTCTCAGTGAAATCTGAAATCCTGGACTCAGACACAGCCAGGACTATGAATGTAGCTGTTTGCTGCATTTCAAGGCATGCCAGAAAAGTCTCATCCCTCACTCAACTCTGCAACAATTTTTCACCTCTTTTGCCCCACAGTCCCTGAGAATTTCCAGTGAAGTCCCTCTGTGTTTAATTGTTACAGGTTCAAAACAATAAAGTCAATTTTGCTTGTTGGAAAGGGCAGTAGTTTTGGAGTCAGGTAGAGGTAAGTTACTCATTTCTGATCTTCCTCTTGCCAGATGAAGAGAACAATATCATCCTGATGGAGCTGTTTGTTCTATGAAACCCAAACACAAGGAATGGTGCGTTACAGAAGGCTGCATGCAGTGATGCTAATTCACTTCATTTTTCTCATAGTGTATGCCTCAGAGGCTTTGGAAAACGAGGCGGCCTGTGGATTGTTAGGGGATCTACTGAGCAGTAAAAAGCAGTCAAGACACATTGTGACTGCTTTACTATTCAGTGTGAAGTTGATCATAAATGAAGGTATTGACAGTTTTATCAGCATGTGATAAGTTGGAACTGTAATAAATGATCTGGTAGGTCTGGTCTGTCCTTCAGATTTCAGGATGGCATTATTCCCAGACACGTTACTCATCCTCTTCCGAAAGCTTCAGAAGATGAGCTTTCTGCCTTAGCAAAGCAGCCTAGGGCTTGCCAGTCACAACACGGAAAGACTTCCAAATACCTCACTGCTTTAAGCTGCAGTTGGCCTGAATATGCTCTTCTGGGAAATGGAAAAATACAGTTGGGATTCACTCAAAGAAGTTCATTACAAATGTGGAAATAAAATGACACTGGACCTACACTGTGGCTTTTTTTTTTTATATATAACTTATACATAGACGATTCATTGTTAAATACAACTTCTGAACTATGCATAAAACAATTAGGTTTAAAACACAGCCAAACATTAAAGATTAAATTAATTTGTAAATGTCGTGATGGAGGATTTTATGTAAGCTCACTTTTGAGCTGCTATTTTAGTTACTAAATTAGTTTCAAATAATTCTAATTAGGCTGTTGTTTGGAGGAGTCAGAGAGAGGGGAAACCATATAGAGACAATGGGTTGGAAGAAAAGGAGGAAAACACCAGAAAACTAGGATTCTTAAGAAATATATATATATATGTATTCTGCATACTTGAAAACAAGCTTGTTTCAAACAAACATAATAAAGTCTAACTTTTACTGCTTTTAAAATGCTGGCATAAATGTTAACACCAGTTTGACAGTATTTTGTGCCAGACAATTTAATAGAACTCCTACATTCAAACTTGTAAATTTTCTACAAAGAGAACAATAGAGCAATACTAGGTTTCTACTTTTATTCCAGGAGACTGAAATCTTTTAGAACCCTTTAGGCAATTAATAAGCAATGAGCTGTCTACTTTGGAGTGTATCTGTATATGGGCAACTTGATTATTGTCAAGCAAACAAGTTCTATAGTGCACTGAATGGTATCTTAAGGAATGTATCTGAAATTATAAACATAGCTAATATTAGCGGTCAACATGGTGGCTTAGTATGCTAATCCTCTGCCTACTAGAGTCAACATGCTATATGGGCACCAGTTCAAATTCTGGCTGCTCCACTTCCAATCTAGCTCTCTGTAGGTGGCCTGGGAAAGCAGCAGAGTATAACTCAAGTTCTTGGTATTGATCCTGCACCTATATGGGAGATCCAGAAGAAGCTCCTTGCTTCCAGCTTTGCATCATCTCAGCTCTGGCAGTTTTAGCTATTTTTGACAGTGAACTAGAGATTGGAAGACCTCTCTCTGTCTGTCCCCTTCTCTCTTTGTGAATTCTGCCTTTCAAATAAAAAAATAAATAAATCTTTAAGCAGGGTTAGTATTAGTAAACATTTACAATATGCCAGACACTATTGAGTGCTTTACAAGTAGCAGCTTATTTATTCTTCAGAATTCTATGATGGGAAGATCAATCATTTTATTCCTATTTTACAAACATGGAAACTGAATTTAGATAGCATATAAAGTCTACCCCAGGTCAAATAGCCCAGGAGGGACAGTTCTAAAAAATGGAAATAAAATTGTCATGTTCCCAGAGCCCATATTATTGTCCACAGAGAAATAGCAAAGCACATAGCAATGCCCCAAAGAGAAGTCAATGACATGCTAAGGACAGAGGAGAAGAGAAGGTCATTTTGTGCTCTCCAAAGCAAAAGAATATCCTGGAGCCCCCCAACTTTCTCATTTTGCCAAAGGAGATAAAATCTGAAATGATTAGCAAGACAGAGTTGCAGGTTTTTTTTAAACAAAGAATTGTAAAAGCTAATCCTCCAAAACTTAACAAAGTGGTCTATACAGGATAAAAATATAATCATCATTATATTTTAAAATAAAAATATCGCACACAGTGTTGTACTAGGTGTTTGTCTTTCAACTTTGCACATAGTGTTCATCGACTTGCTGAGGGAGAAATTTGTGGAAGCTTTAATGATGGAATACGCTATCATGTTTTCCCACAGATATCCTGACGTTCCTATGAGATCAGCCAGTTCATTTTTGTCATTTTAAGGATGAAAAACTCCAGACTCAAGTTTAAATATCAAACAATAAGCAGGAGTGGTTAAAACCTAGGCCTTCTGAGTATCTGCATGTTGACTCTGTGAGAGAGACCCTAAACGCAGCCAACAGAGGCAGAATGGATCTGTTCCACAGCACACAATTACTCCTGCTATGTATTCTGAATATTAATTCCAAGAAAGAAACATACAGAAAAAGCTTCCGGATGGAGTTTTATTTCTCTCAGAAGTGTCAGGAAATCATGAAATCTAGGGAAGAATTATTCTTTCCAAAAGGACAAAGGAACATCTTTGCTATCATGGGCATGGTGGCCGGACATGACTAGTGACTCCCTGGAGCTATTTGAGATTTCTTAAATAAAGCGTCTTTGAAATGCCTTGCCCAGAACGGGTTACCATGGAAACAGAGGAGTCAGCACTTGCAGTCAGCTAGTAAAAGATTTCATCGTTTGTATTTCTTCCAAAACCTGGTTGGTACAGAATTTTAAAGCTACAATGTTGCCTCTGAAGCATTTGACATTGCATAGTGATTGTTACCACAAGCCACCTTGTCAGTGTCATTCTGTTCTCAGGGAGGAGAAACCAGTCTGGAAAGATATACCGTAAGGGTAGCCATGCTTACCATAGCCCCATCATGGAGCCTGAAACACCAATGCCTTTGTTAAAAAGCCAGTGAAGCATCTTTAGTTCCATGAACCCCTGGATCCATTCTCCAAACTAGAAAAATAAAGCCAGAGCAATCTCTCGATCTCTGTGTAAGGGAAGGGGGTTAGAGAAGAAAGTACACAAAGAGGAAAGGAGAAAAGGAAGCAGAGTCAGGAAGGAGGGGTGAGTACAGGGTGACTTGCAACACTGAAATGCACACTGTCAAGTGCAAGCAAAAAAGAAGCCAGTGTAATCCTTAGCATTAGTCTGCGAACTCGGTGGGAAGAAATCAGTATTCCTAGTGTGTTAGGACTAACGTACGCAATCTATGATCCAGCAGTTCCACTCCTTTGAGTCTCAAGACATTATACACATGTACATCACTGGCACAGCAACAATCTTGGTTTTCCTAGGTATCACAGCAAAACTATTGGAGACTTTACTGAATATGAATTAATATTGAGTTAAGCAGTGCGTCATCAAATGATAAATGTTCTAACAATATAAGGTTCATTACTAAATAGTTCATTACTTAAAGAAATTCACTCACAAAGATAGAATTATAAAAAAGCATAATAAATTAGTAATGATTACCACAGAGTCAAGCATTACAATTACTTATTTTAGTAAGAGAGAGAAGTTTTAAGTTAGTCGAATAATAAGATTTCTGATAATTTCCTACTATACTGCTTATGAAAAATGTTAAATAAATGCATATCCTTACATATAATCTTGGAATTACTATTAAAATAAAAATGTTAAGTGAAAATATGTATCTAATAATTAAAACAAAAACAAAAAATTATCATGCAATATTGTTTTAGTCATTGTCTCTGTTAGCAAAATGTTATACATAAACAGACATTTTTATTTTTAGATATAACAATGGAGTTTTAATAGAATTCTACAATGTATTAAGACTATTTACAATACTTAAATATGAGTTTGACTATTTCTCAATGACATCCAGATAACAGAGGCTCCAGTGTGACATACCCAAGGATACAGAGCTAGAAAGTAAACAAATCAACTAGGTGGCCTGATTACTTACAATTACTATATAAAAGAATGCTCTCTGAGGTACCCAGGTGTTCTGGCATCTTGTTTTCTCTGCCTGGGGTGCTTGTCAACTAACACCTTCTCTTTAGCTTTGTGGATTCCAATTAAGGTGGAACCCTAAGGGGTTCTAATTATGTTTCACTTTGTCATATCTAGATCACCATTTTTAACAAATCAATGAACTCCTTTTCTCTTCTGAAAGACCTGTAAGAATTAAGGTAGAGAAAGATGTTTCTCTTGCTGATATATCCTTTTTACATACTGATGACCCAACTTTAGTCTTCTGACATTTAATTCCATGATGGTTAGAGGCCTATAGAAGCTTAATTAAACCATTTGCAATACATCTTTTACTCTTTCATCATTAACATTGTTGAGTGATCATTTAAGTTATAAGATTCTAGTTCCCAGGATGAGAAGCTCAGAGCTGTGATTAACTCTTGAAACCTCAAGGAAAAACGAGCAATTCAGCCCCATACAAGTTGGGGCGGGGGACGGGGGGAGACTTTCCCTATCTCTTCAAATTCATGTGCCAGGTACCCCTGCTGTCTTCTTCATCCCAAGCGAAGATGTCAGCTACTCTTGGAAAAATTCTCTTACAGCATATCCTTGTCTGACTCAGTGTCTATGACTCAGCATGCTTGACAGTCAAAGCCAATGCTTGAAACAGCAGATGCAATTTCCTGGAAGCTGCTGTCAAATCTGTTTACAAAGCCAAGCAGAATAAGTTTTGTCAAGAACTCAATTATTCACCTGTCTTGGCTATGTACAGAAGCTTCTTTATCTGTGGTGAAGCTGTAGAGATTCCGTGGAGGAAGGTGAGAGGTAAGTGTTTACTGGATGATGAACTGAAGGAAGGAAGGAATGTTTTATTACCAGTATCAGTGCTGCCTCTACTCCTAACACATGTGCACATATAAAAGGAGACTTAAGATACATGCTGTCACACACAGAGAAGGAATGTGGGGAGAGGAGGAGAAATGGAGTCCTGTCTAGGTATCAGATTAAAGCTTTTGGGAAAGAGATTATAAGAACTAGAAGAACTGGTTTCTCTTTACACTGCTGAATTGAAATCAAAGGGTGTAAGTGAGAGGAGAATGGAAAGATTGGAGAAAGGATTGTTGTACCCCTCCGGTGTGCCCTCATCGTTATAGTAGTAGATGGTACTTGACTCATGTGCCTATGCAATTCAATGTCTTGCGGGGAGCTGTCTGTGAAGTTGGAGGACCAGTTAGGGAAATGGTGCCTTTTCTGACTGGATTTTAGCATGGAATGGTGACTGGAGTGGCGTAGTTGATGCTCCAAGTTTCATTTAGAAGTGGTAGTCACTTACAAATTTCTGTACATATTTGTTTATCTAAAACCAGTCATGTGACCCTAATCTAACTTCTAAAGAGGTTAGGAAATGAATATTTTTTTGAGTTTCAAAGCCAAGAGACTATCCTTCCTCTTTCTTAACGGTTGCTCGTTGTTCTTTCACATCTATCCTTTTCCATTGTCATTCACGTTGAACTGTCATTTTCTCATTTTCAGACATTAACTTTGTTTTTTTAAGGACCAATTTATTGACTGATTTGGAAGGCAGAAGAACAGGTATGTGTGTATAAAAGGGAGAGAGAGAATCTTGCATCCACTAGTTCACTCCCCAAATGATGACAAGTCAAATCTGATCCAACCAAAATCAAAGAGACACACACTCCAGCCTGATCTCCCACATGGGTTACAGGAGCTCAGGGATTTCATTCACATCTGCTTGCTCCCTTCCCAGGCTCGTTAGCAGGATAATGAATCAGAAATGGAGCATCCTAGAGTATGACTCATGCTCCAATGAGGGATACGGTGTTCAACAACAACTTAATCTGTTCAGTCAAATTATTTCCTCATCCCGCACCTCATCATTTTCATGTGTTTCAATCCTTCTTTATCTTAACTCATTTCTCTAGTATTCCTTACTTAATTTATAATCTGGTTATTTAAAATCTATAGTAGCAAACTAAGTGAAAATAACTAGCCACGTTAGTATTTTAGAGGTCTAAATTTTACATTTGACATTTTCTGTGGGAAAATCTATTTAAGTCAGACTATCACCAGATATCAGTAATGTGAGAAGAGACATTTTTTATCATTCACTTTTGTTTCCTATTCTCTACATTTTGCCATGTCATGTTATTCTTTTTTATTGCTATCTTTTTTGTATTTATTAATGTATAGCGAGCAGATTTCATACATTTTTATAGACACAATTTCAAGACTACAATGGTGTTTTCTTTCCTTCCTTCCCCCACCTTGTTTCTTTCTTTTTTATTTCTCTTCATTTTAGAACAGCATAGTTCAATATACCTTATAATAATAGGCTCAGTGCTCCTATAAATACAGAATTCTGCAAGTAAAAATACAGAATTCTGCAAGTAAAAAGCAAATAGATCCTTGTTCCACAGGGTTATGATCAAAAGCTGCAGAACAATCATATCACATGATGGATCCTTCTTCTTATTTGAACTGCAGAAAAATAATAAAGAGCTACCTTTTGCCTACTATAAGCCAGGGTAAAAACTTCCTAATTTTTATCATTGTAGCCCCATTATAGCATAATATTCTGTTTTCCATTTTTCTCTCACTGTTTTATTTTAAATGGAGCTGCTATCGTTGAAGAACTGATGAGCTTCCAGTTTCTCGGCCAAGGCTCTTCAAAGCACTCCTCACGTTTTCTGAGAATTCCTGTTTACGTTTTCATGCTTCTTTTTCTAGTTAAATTCTCTACTTTATCACTCCAGCATTTTTCTCTGCCAGTTTCAAAACAAAACAAATCTCATATTTAGAAAATTTACTGAAATTGTAGAGTTAGAGGGGTAATCTGATTAACCTGCATCTAAATAATTCCCCATATGAAATAATTTATTTGGATGCCAAGTGAAGACACAGGAGAGTCCTGCTTTCCAGCAGTTATATTGTCAGTGTACAATTCTTCTTTATGTGTCTGGCCTTACGGAAAGAGTAGCACAATCCACCTTTTTCTTTTGTTAGAATTCCATAGAAATTATAGAAACCAGTGTTCACTACCATGGGAATACTCCTCACCATAAATTATAGTGAAGTTTATGGTCTGAAAGGTATGCATTAAACTGTGATAATGTATGTTTCATAAGTAATATGCTTGAGATTATTGGAAAACTGCTCAAAGCATCCAGCCTTAACAGTGATTCAGACCAAATCACACACACAAAATAACAGAAAATGCAAACAGATCATGAATGAGTAGTGTGATTAGAGTACTAGTAAGATTTCTCTCATCAAAGAAAGGTATAGGATCAGATGGACCACTGATGCATTCCATCAAACATTTAAAGAACAGTGAACAATACTAAATTGTGCCAAGAAATAGAAGAGGAGTATCTTCTTACAAACTCACTCTGTACAGCCAACGTTATCTCAATACAAAACCGACAAGGACATAACCAAAGAAGAAAGGTACAGGCTAGTATCCTTGATGAATATACAGTAAAAATCCTCAGCAACACAGTAGCAAATGTGTTCAAACAGCATGAAAGAAAGGTTATCACTATGATCAAATGGGATTCAACTTGAGGATGCAAGAATGGTGAAATGTGTATCGATCTATCCACATGCTATATTATGTCAATAGGAAGGAATAAAATCATATCTCTATAGATTCAGATCAGGCATTTGATAAATTTTAACATTTCTTTGTGAGAAAAAGTGCGAACAAAATAGCTAGAGGAGGAATGAACCTCAAAATAAAAACAGGCTATATATAAAACAAGCTGATAGCCAATTTGATACTAGTTGAAAAAAAATGAAAGTTTTCTCTTAAAAGTAAAAACCAAGACAAGGATTCCTATGTTCCTTATAATTGTTCCATACGATAATGGAAGTCTTATCCAGAGGAAGTAGGCAGGAGGAAGAAATGAAAGACATTCATACTGGTACATGATTATATCTACATCTATATCTATTTCTACATAGATACAGATATATATATATAGACTTTAATGAAATGCTACTAGAATTACTAAGCCATATTCAGTTAAAGTTGAAAAGTAGACTCAGTAGTGATATTATATATTAGAAGAAATCAAGAAAATGATCCCATTTCCAAGAGCAACAAAAATGTCTAGGAATAAATTTAACCAAACAGGTTATCAATATCTAGGATGAAGATTGCACATCACTGGTGAGAGAAATTGAAGCAAACATACAAAATGGAAAAGTACCATGTGTTCTTGGACTGACATAATCAGTACCACTAATCTGTCCATGTTAGATTCGAGGTAACATCAAAATTCCAATAAAATTTTCACAGAACTAGAAAAAAGACTACCAAAATGTGTATACTTGTGTGGAACTGCAAAGAATATCCTAAATAGCAAAGAATCTCATCAAGTAACAACAAATCAGGAATCATTGCATTAACTGATTTTAAAATACACTACTGTCTTACAATAATTAAAACAACATGTTATGAATATCTATTTCTAATCTTAGAAACACAAGCAAATAGAACAAAATAGAGATTTCAGAAGGAAACACAAAGCTAAAACCAACTGATCTTTGGCAAATGTACCCAAAAAACGCTTAGGAGGAAGAAGGGTTTTATTTAATAAATGGTGCTAGGTTGACTATCCACATGAGATGAGCAGACTTAGACCCGCATCTCTCATGTTGCACAACAATTCAGCAACTAACATGTAATGTTTAGACTGGAAATGTGGACACTATTGTACAAAAACCAAAGAAAACGTTTTGGGACATTTGGAATAAGTAAGAATTATTTTGGATAATACCTTCAAATCACAGGAAACAAAAGCCAAAAGCAAAAATAGACAAAAGAGATATTATAAAACTAAAGTTTATACCCAGAAAGGTAGACAATTGAGTAAGGCTAACCTACAGAATGTAAGAAAATAATTGTATGTTGTATATCTTACAAAAGCTTAATAAGCAGACTACATAAACTGCTCAAATAAATCAATAACAAAACAAATCATCTAATTAAACTGTGAACAGTGGATCCATACAGGTATTTATTAAAGGAAGACAATCAAATGGCCAGCAGGTACATGGAACGCTGTCCAATATCACTAATAAGGAAATACAAATAAAAACCACAATCAGAAATCATCTCACTCCAGTTCTAATCTACAAGTGAATCAGAAAGTGGGGGGAATCCCTGCTCCTATGGAATTGTATCATAAAAAATGGTAATAACAAAATTTAAAAATGAGTGAATCAGTACATGGAAGATCTCTCTCTGTCTTTTGTCATTCTCCCTCTTTTCTCTCTCTCTTTGTAATGTTGCCATTCCAACGAATCTTAAAAGATAGAAAGATTACTTCACTTCACTCAGGCGAAGTCTATAAAATAATAACTTCACCGAATTTAGAGTACAATGGTGGTTACCAATAGCTGGAGATAGAAACAAGGGGGAAGGGATCAGTAAACATAAATTATATGGATAATTGGTACTAAATTATAGCCAGAAAAGAATGGGAAGTTGTAGGGTTCTTGACGCAGTACAGTGGATATAGAAAATACTGTTGTACCTAAATACCATAATTTTTTTTAAAAAATAAAAAGCTAGAAGACAGGATATTGAATGTTTGCAATATATAGACATGTTTCATTCCTGAGTAGATAAATGTGTTTGCCCTGCTTGGATATTACACAATATCTGTATCAAAACATCAAATGGTGTCACACAAAAATCTCAAAAAGAAATTTAAAAATATTTAAATTCATATAGAAACTGCTAAACACTGAAGTGATTAAAATAAATAGTAGAACCACTAGTATCTTAAAAAATGTAAGAGGTTGGTAGGACAGTTATTGCCAGCATTGGAGATAATTCTAATTTTGCACCACCAGCTGCGTATCACAGATAAACAAGGGTTCGAATGAGTTGGCAACAGAGAGGACTAAATATTGCTTGATAAGCTTCATTTCTACACACACTATTTCCTTATAAAATTTCATCTTATATGCCTCATTTAAACGGAGGACTCCACTATTTCTTTTTTCCAAATTATCTTCGACACTTGGAATGGAGGAGTGATTCAGAAAAGAAAGCTCAGAAACCACTGGGTGCCACACTGAATTCGGATTACAGATCGATTGACTTAATAAAAATGCTAGAAGTCATGGTCCCTGCTCCCGCACAGCTTGTGGATTTTCATTTGCAATATCCTGCCTCAGTGTTCTACTGTATAAACTCCCATCACAGAGCTACAGGCCTCAGTGACTCATTACTGGAGCCAGTGGGGTGTGGAATGGGTTAGGAATTGGTTTAATATCTCATTATGTTGCTGTTTGGCTCCATTATCTCACTGGCCTAGGGCAGTGTGCTGAGTATAATGTTGTTCTACAGTTTTAGAAAGAGATAGCTTAATTCTTGAGATCCTTAAAAACTCATAAAGGGAATATTCCAGAAATTAAGGCATGTATACAAAACCCAAAAAGTCTCAGTTGCTACACGCTGAACTCCAATGATCAAGTGTTGTACTATTGCTCATTGAAAGTGCTTAGAGGGTGAGAGGACTCAGGACCACTGTGAGTGTTTTGAAGTACAGTTGTCATTGAGATCAACCTGCAGATTTGATTTACTGTGTCTGCTTAGAAGTCATTTTGTTCTGGTGAGAGCTGACACATACTTCTTAGTAACGAACACATTGCTTGTCTAGAATTGAACCTGGCCAGGCTGCACTGAGTCCTCCAAGAGCATGGCAGGTTATTTCCCTGGCACCTGTTTTACTATTCATCCGTGATAATTATTCCCCCAGTTCTAGTTATCTCCAATGCAAGGTGTTAAAATGCTTCAGAAGCCCTCGAAACTGTGAAAATTCCAGGGATACGTTGTTCACAACATATAAGGGTAGAGAACATTAACTGAAATCAGATTTTGTGTGTGCTAAAAATCATGTAACTGTCCAGAAAAATAGTTATGCTTTCTTTTTACACATACTAGTTATTATGGCCACTACATTTCTTAATATGTTTTTCATGACTGTTCTTGTAATTAAGTGATTGTTTCAGAGCTTATTTAACTCACAAGCGGCTAAATTTTTGAAGGAATAGAACTGATCCTTCCAAAGTTGTTAATGTTGTACCAAGACTTCATAGGGGTGATACATACCTGATTCTCCACTAATCACTGGCTATAAGAATGGACAACCTTAACCACTTTCATTTTGGTTTTTTGATGTAAGTAGAGTCTACTGTTACTCTTGCTTCTCTGTGACTGGGACTTAGGTGTACCTGAAATATTATTGTGATCTGAAATGAGATCAATCAAAAGTGATACATTATCATTCAAGGAGTTTTTGAATACCTAAATAATTATGATATCTGGGCTGACACTATGACATAGCAGGTGAATGCTCCACTGGTGGTGGAGTGCTGTGTTCTTGTCTCAGCTACTCCATTTCTGACCCAGCTTGCTGTTTGTGATCTGGGAGAGCAGCGGAGGGATGGCTCAAGTGCTTGGGCTCCTGCACTTGGGCTGCTTGCTCCTGACTCCTGGGTTCTTGGCTCCTGACTTCAGATCAACTCAGCTCCAGTTATTGCACTATACAGGAAGTAAATGAGTGGATGGAAGAATCTCTCCTTCTCTGTAAATCTACCTTACAAATAAGAATAAATCTGAAAATGTGACATCAGAGGAAGTTCATGTGGTATAAAGATCAATGTACTGGAAACGTCATCTTCCTTTAGCATCTAGGCTATCTTAAGATGTTAGCTAACTTCTGTGAACATCCGAAATTTACTTTAAAAAAAGAGAGAGAGACTAAAATGGTTCTTCATCTGCAGTTGTAAGACAGGATGAGACAACAACCATGTGTGTATGCAGTGTATAATATAAGTTCAGATAAGCTTTAATCTGACCTCTACAAAGTCAAGAGCTTACCAGAAACAGGTGTGTATGGTCACTGGGCCTATGTGCCAGCCCTGACCGAGCAGCACCTTTTGGAGCCTTCTGCTTCAACAAACCACACTTTAGCTGATTCACACATGAGTCAAGTGCACTGCTACCCTATTTCTGATCTTAGAACTCTCTCAGTTGGAGTATCATTAAAAACAACTCTTGCCAACTTGAAGAAGTCTTAAGAGAAAAACACAACTGCTAAGTAAACAATCTGCAACATGAAGGTCTATGAGTTCTGCAATCCTCAGGTGGAAAACACTTTCAAATCTGGGCCTTTCTGCTCAACTCTCTTTCCTGACCCAGTGCACTTACTGGGCTTTGTCAGCGAGACTTGGGGACCTGTCCTCCTTCTGCTTCCCCAGTTGCAGACAGGAAGTGACGCATGAAGAGCAGTCAGAGGGACATGATACAACGTCAGTAACTGTAGCCAAGTATCATATGATCTTCAAACTATGTTCACCATTTTAAAGTTATTGAGAGGCAGTATTTTATCTTAATTACAAAGTAACAGATATAAAAGAGCCTGGAATGATCTAATTTGGCCATTGTATCCCGTAATACTCCAGGACATAAAAAGGAATGTATCATATAGGTTCACGTGCTGTGTTTTAAATCAGTTGGTCTAATTATGATGGTGTGCAGTACAGTAATATTCCTCTGCATTTGCTCAGTCTGCTAGGATTCAAATCACATTACAAACAGTTTCTCACATGTGAAATACTGCAATAGGCTGTTTAATTTCCTGGTAATTTTAGGTCATGGGCTGCACGCAACACTATCATTTTCCTTCTACACCTGGTTGCAGGACTCTGCCAACGTGGTACCTTCATCCTTGGTTAACTGCTTTATTTTCCTGCAGTATTCTTCCTACTAATTGACATTCGGCCTTCATTAATGAGGTTGAAAGCCTGCCCACCACCTTCTTCTGCTGTATCTGGCCTCACGGCTATATCTTGAATAATAGTAATTAACATTTGTGCAGGATGATTTTTATTCACAGAGTTTCAAGGCATTAATTAGTGTTATAACAACCTTACGAAGTAATTATAATTCTCACACGTCTTACAGAGGACAAAACTGACACACAGCCTGGTTAAATCACGTAGCTATGCTTGTACACAAGGGTGAAAGGGGGACCAGAGGGACTGGAGTGCATGTTGCCACTCTGCCTGACACCAGTAAATCGTCTAGTTCCCTCCTTGCTTGAAGCATCATAGTCCAGAGTCTCCTGGGAGGTTCAAAGTTCTTAGTTAATTCTTGTAGTGATGCTTTTGTGTAGATTCTGATAAAAATTAGTAATTTTCTGAGTGCCAGCTTTCCTCATGGAATGCTCCAGGGGGGGAAGAAGGCCCCTTGGGAAGACATCTAAAATGATTCAAAGACATAGGAAAATAAGTTTTTGGAAAATTAAGTGAAAATTTTGCTTAAAAATGTTACATCCATGCATAAGCAAGGGCTTAAAAGCTCTTTGGAAAAAAACATACTTAAGAAAAAAAAAACCTATGGCCTTCACCTTCAATTTTTTGTACCAAAACAAACTTACTTTTTTAAAAAAAGATTTATTTATTTTTATTGCAAACTTACTTTTAATTCCAATTTTCACAAATGTTTTATAATACATTTGTATGTGATGCATCCGTCTTCATGTTTCCATGTTTACCAAAGATAAATTCTAAACCAGAGTTAAGTAAGAGACAGCTAAATATTTTAAGCCAATATTGACTACAATACATCTGCATTAAAAATAGCATAGTATGGGCCTAGTGCAGTAGTCTATTAGCTAAACTCCTTGCCTTGAATACGCCAGGATCCCATATGGGCACCAGTTCTAATCCCGATGGCCCTGCTTCCCATCCAGCTACCTGCTTGTGACCTAGGAAAGCAGTCAAGGGTGGCCCAAAGCCTTGGGATCTGCACTTGTATGGGAGACTCAGGGGAGACTCTGGGCTCCTGGCTTCGGATTCTCCAAGCTCTGGCTGTTGCAGCTGCTTGGGGAGTGAATCATTGGACAGAAGCTCTTCCTCTCTGTCTCTCCTCCTCTTTGTATATCTGATGTTTCAGTAAAAATAAAATAGATATAAAAAATAGCATGTTTAAAATGATTCTGCTTTACATGTATTATTTAATAGCTTCCATATGATACATAAGATTTGGCTTTATCCCATTAATAACAATGGGCTTCTCTTTAGCTAGTTTTTATTTTAAAAACTAATGCTTAAGGGCAAGTGTTTGGTATGGCAGTTAAGATACTGTTGTGATGCCCACAGGCCACATCAGAGTGTCTGGGCTTGAGTCCAGCTACACTGACTGAGCCCAGCTTCTTGTTAATACGCACTCCGGGAGGCAGCAAGTGATGGAGTTTCTGGTTCTGTCCTGGCCATTGCGGACATTTGGGAAACAAGCCAGTGGATGAGAGCTCTCTCTGTATCTCTCAAATTTTGTAAAATAAAAACTGAAGGTCACATTTATTGAAAAAAATTTAATAGTTGTGCATTTCTGGTGGATTGCTTGTGTATTTGCTTACATAACAGATTACATTTCTGAAAATTTAGTTTTTGTTATGATTCTGGAATTTTTAACCCTTAAGAAGATAATGTGTGAATTAATCTTCCAATCCTTTGTCTGATTACTAATGGCAAACAATAAGGAAAATATTTTTAGACTAACAAGAGTTAATAAATTGAACAGTTATGCCAGAAGGTTGGCAGGAATTGAAGAGGCTATCGCAATTCTTCACTCTTTTGTTTTTTCCACAACAGCAGGCAGAAATCTGAACTCTCATTGGGCAGCTGAGTGAGTGCGCTTCAGATCCATGCTCCAATCTATCGCTAGGTTATATTTTAAAAGGAACTTCATATTATTTCTGTAGATGTTATTTAACTCTAGACTATGGTCTAACAGATATTGACATTTTAGATGAGACTATCTTCAGATTAATTATTGAGTTAAAAATTAAATTCAGTCTCAATATTGAATATTAAAAGAGAATAACTTCTTTCTTTAAGAGATTTATTTATTTGAACGTGTTAGAGAGAGACAAAGAGCATGTGAGAGATCTTCCATGTTCTGGTTCACTCCACAGATGGCCTCAGCTGCTAAGACTGGAACAACAGAGAGATCTTCCATCTATTGGTTCACTCCACAGATGGCCTCAGCTGCTGAGATTGGAATGAGCTGAAGCCAGGAACCAGGACCCTCTTCCCAGTCTCCTTCAGTAGCAATGGCCCAAGCGCTTGCATCATCATCTACTGTTTTTCCTAGACCATTAGCAGGGAGTCTTAGCACAGTGGCTTAATCTTAGTCTTTCTGGTTTTTAATTTATTTTCCTTGTTGCTCAAATTAACAAATTGAACTGGTACTTACTTACAGAGAAAATATTCTACAGTGCAAATTGCAGCATTTAATTCACTTCTCAATATAAATTCCTTCAGTGATTCCAGGGGACCCAAAATAGATTTAAGATTTTATAGCAGGAAATAACGCTATTCTCCATGTGGTTTCTTTATGTCCCATAATTTCCTACTGAAACCTTCTGTCTTGTTCACGTCAACACCATGTTGCAACTTTATTGAGCTGCAAATGGCATTATACATGTCTGTACCTTCAAGTATCATGCTACATTCCAAGGAACATCTTCTCTTCGTATGCCAAGTGAAATCTTGTCCTTCAAGATGCTCCACCACAGTCATTTTAGGAACATATCTCCTACCATTCTCCCAGAAACAACAGCTGCTTTTATACAGTACTTTAAATATATCTGTCTTCACACTTACTACATTTTACTGTAATCACATTCAGGGCAGAAGTGAATTCTCTTGCTTTATGAGAAGTGCTCAGTGCCCTGAAAGTGATTATTCACCTATCTTATCATCTTTCCAGTGCAGTTTCCCCTATGTAATCAACGGCAGTGAAATCAGCTCTATTAATGTTCTATGTTATTATATTAACTGGGTCTCAGTTGTCTTAATCAGAAAAAGCCATGAAAATTACAGTTATTCAGTGTGAATTATACAAAGCAGATTCATGATTGGATTGGTGATGTCCTTGAAAACCCAGGGCACATTTTTCTGGTGTTATGTTTTGTTGCTGAAGATGAGCCCGGAGGCTTACCAAATGTCAAGAGGAACATTTGAGAATCTATAGAAAATCTGTAAGAAGAGGAAAGTGAAGTGTAAAGTTTCCTAAGTAATTTAAACTCTGAAAATTTATAATTTTTTTACAGAAATTGAGTTAATCAGAATAAAGTTAATGGAAAGTTGAGTGTTCAGTGTCAGGACTCTTTCATAAATACATGTGCTATGTGCTATATGATGTTACATGTGCATTATCATGCATGCATAAATATATGGTAGATTGATATCAATAAACAATGTACATGTATATAAATATTTTATATACCCAAATTATCTATACACATGTATATGGGCTTATTTTCAAATATATATGAATATGTACATATGCAATAATAGATAAAATGAAAAGAAAGAGAAGAGGTGATTCACAAGAAAGGGCTTATGCCACATTTCTAATTTATGAGCATTTCAATCTTGTATTCTTGTATATATCTTGATGACTTCATAAACAACTGTGTGCCATTCATATCTTCATTGACTCCCAGTAAATTTTTAATTTCCTGACTGCAAACTATTAGCAAATGTAGACATAGCTGTGTGTAATCTAACTTTCTGTAATGCTTACAAATTACAAAGTTCTTTCAAATATATTTGCGCGGAGGCCCTATTCCCTGACATTATCAGGACTAATGACTTACTAGTTAATTGGAAAAATAATAATGGGAAAATTTTATTGTGTGAGCTTTAAAATGATATATGCTTAATCTCTTCGTGTAACTGGCTTATAAAATTTCACATTGTTTTAAAAATAGTTCTACTTTACATTTATTTTATTTTATTTTAGGTTTTGTATTTTTTTCTTTTTAATTCCTAATCCACATTTTAAGTTTATCCTATATACTTTTTATTTCATTTCCTGAGAATAAGAAGTGAGAGATGCTTGTAAAACTGGCACAAACATTTATGTATTTTCTGATTTCTGTTTCAACTTTTAATTTTGTTGATACGTGTGATTTAATAAACATTTTGATAGACTCATATTTGTTGTATTCAGCTGGGTTTTCACAAATAATTTTCTTTTGATATATATATTTGTACCAATTAGTATAAAGATTAATCAAAGAAATAGATGTAAGAGTAAGATCCAATCATCATTTGCCAATCAGCACCTGGGAGCCGTGCAACTTGTTTAACTGAGGCAGTCACACAGAGCTCTCTGATTGACACATTCTAGTGAAAGACCAGAAGACAATGCTAAATGCAAAATCTTTTTCTTCAGATCTTGGGTCATTCTGCCATTACAAAATGTAGGTATGGGGTATTTTACACAATGAGATTAACATTTGGCATTTTAAATCCCTATTCCTCGACTTCTTGTCTAGAATTTTTCATCAGTAAATATGTTTTTCTTAGATAACTACCAGTGCCAGACACTGGGCAATATTTATTCTTCCATTGCAACTTCTCATTTTGCAGCTGATATTTACTATAGAGATTCATTCAATATGGGCATCATTTCCAGAGCTGTTGTGGCTTAGGGCAAGGATCACTGCAAGACTCTCTGTGGTTTACAGACTTGTGGGACAGACAAGGTAGGTAGCAGTGCAAATAAGCAATATTAGTTGAGTAGATCTAAATATTTAGACACTAAATGTGAGAATGCTAACTTCTGTGTATATACTTGATAAGAGGTATAAATTGCTGGGCACCTGTGATAGTACTTCAACCTCTTTATCACATTTCTGAGCTCATTTTGCTCTTGCCTTTTTGGTGTGAAAGGCTTCTCTACCCATTTCAGTCCCAGGAAATCTTTAGCACAGCAAGCAATAGTCTTAGCAACAGTAAGATAAACCATGGACCTTGACAGTAATGCAATCAGCTGGATGACATTCATTGTCCATAATTCAGCTGTAGCATTACATAGTATTTTATTTTATTGTCAAATCATTTAAACTTAAACGTTCCTAAGAAAAATAAGTAAATTTTTATCATTCTCATTATTTGTAGGAGGATAAAGAAATGGTGAAACTACTTGTCCATATTTTCAAACAAATAGAAAGGATGGTGTACGTTCTTCATGGCTGCACTTGTGAAATGTGCCTTAAAGCAAGAAGATTGTCAGTCTTGTTTGCTAAATGCTTGTGATGCTTTGCAGTAAAACTCCCTTTCAAAACAGCTACACACAGATTTTGCTACACTCTGCTGTTTCTTTTTTTCCACAGTAGACGAAGACATTTATGTTTTACACTGTGATGATTGCAGTGACTGGTCTGGAGTACACAGCTATGATACTTTCTTTTTTTTCAAAGATATATTTTTTTAATTATTTTTTATTGGAAAGGCGGATATACAGAGAGAAGAGAGAGAGAGGAAGATCTTCCGTCCGATGATTCACACCCCAAGTGAGCGCAACGGCCGATGCTATGCCGGTCTGAAGCCAGGAGCCTCTTCCGGGTCTCCCACGCAGGTGCAGGTTCCCAAAGATTTGGGCTGTCCTCGACTGCTTTCCCGGGCCACAGGCAGGGAGCTGGAAGGGAAGCGGGGCTGCCGGGATTAGAACTGGCGCCCATATAGTATCCCGGGCGTGCAAGGCGAGGACCTTAACCACTGCACCATCGTGCCGGGCCCCAGCTATGATATTTTCAACAGAATTTGTAACTCATCAAAGAGACCAGAGAAATTACAGAAATGTTTGGCTCATATGTGGGTCATTGCTCTTATCCAAGAGGAAAATGTCTCAGCAATTTAAATGCAGTGAAACTGTTTTAATCATACTTGTCTTCAGCATAAACCTTTGACTCTGGAACATGAATTAAGGACACCATTGTGGACAGATCTTCTACTTTCAATCCCCATTGTTGCTGTCATGCCAGTGTCATGGATCAACAAGAAGAGGTGGCATTGCCTCAGTCATCAGGTGTCAGCAGTAAGAATTTCTGACAAGGCTCCAATCGGATAAGGAGCAATCTAACCTGCTAGTGATGCCAGGTCATACTCACAGGGAACAGGGAAAATGACACAGCCATCTGGAATTAAAATTATTTTATGATGATTAACTCTGGCCATCAAGAAAAACAAAATCTTTATCACTAAATATTTGCTTTACAATTTTAAACACAAATCTAGCCTCATCTTGACAAATGATGTGATACATGACAGACGTGTTATAGACATCCAAGGTCCTGGGGGTAGCATGACACTTCATTAAATATTTAAAGCCACAGACCACTGAGGCATGAAAAACACTTGTCTGAAGCAGAACTGCTTTACTGCCGTTTCCCACAGTCCTTTCCTTGCCCTTCTGATTCAGAGCACTATACACTATACATCTTTGGGGATGCACGAAGAAAATGGAGCTTAACATTACAGACAGCACGTCTGGATATTGTGACTCATAAACATACCCCCATAAAATAAAAATGACAATAGGCAATATTTGCATAATCTTCCATGAACTGTTTTAAATGATTTAATGTTTCAAATTAAGTAATCAAAAAATTCCCTGATGTAGATTTATTATTCACACTTTACAAATTCAGAGTAGAAAAAGAACTAGTCAAAGCTCAAATAGCTAGTGACAGCTGGAGCTGGGATATGGATATAAGGTAGAGCCCTTAACATTGTATGTAACAGTCTTTGGGTTAAATGAATGAAAACAGAGTAAATAGTAAGCACACTATAAATACCCGTGACAGAAACAGTGAACTGTTTACCTAATAGCTTCCTAAACTTTACTCCCTACCATGGTTCTCATTGTCTTTGGAGATTTATATTGCTCAGGTAAACACTGCATTCTCCAATCTCAGCTGGAGCTAGAAGAAAATAAAGAAATGGTAACAGAAGTTGTATGGTGTCTGCTCATCACTCCTTCCTTTATCTCTCATTCTGGATATGACTCCAGGAAATTTAGCTGCCACTGGAATTACAAGGAAGTCTTGAGGATGTAAACCATCCTATAAGTCTCAGCATGAAAAAAGAGACTGAATTGTTGGTAATAGATGCAGCTACCGCAACTAACGTAGTTACTTCAACTTACATTTATTTTGATGTAGAGACATGAACTACTAGATACTTACACAGTTTTGCCAGCAGCTGCTATTAGTTATTAAGGATTCAGTTCTTTAAAAGAAATTTGGGTGAAAGGACACAGACATTTTCTTTAATGGACTCTTGCTGCTAACCCTGTGAAGAGGGTAGAGAGAGAGCTCACCAGAAATAACCATGAATACTTCTGCTATTTAACTTGTTATACTCTTGATGGAGACAGAATGAGTACAAAAATAATATTGGGTTGCTTAATAGCATTTTTTGTATTTGGTAGAGTCTCAAAATTTAGAAAACAGAGTCACTCACAAAAACTGAAGTAGTGGGGAAATTTTCCTGCAGAAGGTCAGCCTTGAACTCAGACTTGGGATTTTATAAGAGTTGCACAAAGTCAGGGAGACCATCTAGAAAAAGTGAGATAGTGCAGTAATAGCCATATTATCATGGGGCCATAAAGACAGTGGTGGGATTAAAACACAAAGCTAAAAAAAAAAGTGCCTATATCTGGCACAGTAGCCTAATGGTAAAGGGCCTTGCCTTGCACGCACCAAGATCCCACAGGGCACAGGTTCTAATTCTGGCAGACCTGACTCCCTTCTGACTCTCTGCTTGTGGCCTGAGCCTGCACCCCTGTGGGAGACCTGGAACATGTTCCTGGCTCCTGGCTTCAGATTGGCTCAGCTGCTGCCGTTGGAGCCACTTGGGGTGTGAATCTTCCTCTCTGTATATCTGACCTTTCAATTAAAAAAAAACCTTTAAAAACTAGTGCCTATAAACAAGTAGTATTGGAACATGCATTTTTATTATTTTTAGAATACTTCAACAGAATTAGAACAGAATTAGTCTGGAATTCATATTCCAGACTATATTCAGTCATCAAAGCAATTTTATATGTTGTCCCTAAAATGTTTTTCCTAAATTAAAAATAAACTCACATTTGTCTCTTGATAAATATTCATTACATTTCTGTTGCACCCAGGAAATAGTCAAAACTCATTGTTTTGATTTCATAATCTGGTCTTTAACTCTACAAATCTCTTCTCAGTCTATCCATCTTCTAATAAAAAATGAACTGCTTCAAAGTACATAAAGCTGTTTTTACAAATGCTTCCTTTGACTTCTCTCTGGAATGTCCTTGTCCTCATGCTTTCCAAATAATCATTGTTTTCTTATAAGTTACAGTGCAGATATTGCTTTCTCCCTCTAATTCAGTAAAGTTAACTACCTTTTAAGAATTGGGATCATAACTGATAACTCATAGACAACAGACTCAAATCAGCATTAGACAATAGTAAAACTACAAAGGCATATGGGCGGGGGATCAAGAGCCATCCTGAAAACCTGTTAACAGGAGGTCATACACATGTAGCAAGGTGGGGACCCCAGAGTGGAGCGGGTGGACAGGAGGAGGATTGTATCCCAACCCTGAAGACTCCCAGATCCCCACCAAGGACTATCAGTACGGGCACCAAGGACTACATTCCAACTGCCAAGGAGACCACGGGGAATTGGAGTGCCTTTGGAGGCCAAGAATTCTGAGGTCACCCACCCCCATCTGGATCGACCACATGGGTTGGAAGAAGTCCAAATCCTTCCTTGTAGGATCCAAAGTCATTGGAACAACAGCCAGGAGCCCTGAGCGGTCTGCAGAAACAGAACAGTAAACTTCCTTTGGGACTAAGGAGAGGAGCTTTCTCTGGTCCTTGCTTAGTTCCAACTTTGGGTCCCCACCCTCTCTTGCAATGACCATCACGGTCGCTCCGGAAAACCCTCAAAAGAAAGAAAGACACAAACAATCTAGAATAGATAGAGAACAACAAGGAACACTTAGAATTAGACAGGAAACAGCATGGATTCACTTATACCTTACTAGGTGGGACACAACGATTAGTTACTCCTCACTAGGGTATTGAAGATTTTTCTGCACTACCCTCCCAAAACTGTTCTGCACCTAAACTGTTGACATATGTCTTGTTAGAGTTATAAGCCAGTCTAGACTACCTGAAAAACAGCCAGGTTCAGCAAAATTATGCTTCAACGCTATAAAATGCTAAATACTAAAATGAAAATAGACAAGAGACAGCTGAATAGTAACCTATAGCCATTTCAAGGTGTATAGAACCCGGTTGTATATAAACTAAAATTGAAATGTCAATGAAGAAGTCACAGGATGTGGTTAAGAACTTGCATTTTCTTTAACATATTGGTAACTCAATATGATGTCAATTAATTCCATAACATTATAAATTGTTGCTGATGTTATGTTATGCCTTTTAATTGATAGGGATGATACTCTGCCAGCTCTACCTTCAGACCAGAGATAGCCTCCCCAAGAAGCCGTTGAACTTATTTGGATAACAAGATGCTGGACTCTGTGCTTGGTATATGCTTGTAATGAATGAATCTCAACTAAATTTGAACTGTGGTAATGCAACAAGGTGGAGGAATCCACCATGGTGGGAGGTTTGGGGAGGGGTAGGGGAAATCCCAGTGCCTATAAAACTGTGCCACATAATGCAATGCAATTAATAATAAAAAAATTGGTGTATGTAATATACCTGTGTCATAAAATGTCAAGTTTAAAAGCATTTTGAATTTTTCAAAAATTGCATACAAAAAATAATTAGCTCAATGGGAAACTATTTAAAAGGTAAATAAGAATTAGAATAAAAATAAAGCAGAGCAAAATTCAAGAATACATGTTGAATAACATAATAGCAATAGCTATGTTGGGGTGAAAATACTGTTCTCAGCTAGCTATAGGGGAAGAAATTTTTGAGATACAGAATATCCTTGAAAAACATTTTTCAAAAGCCAAATGCTTAAGAATGACATAACTTTCCATTCTTCTGAAAATATCTTCCAAGGGTCTTAATTAATAAAATATTGCAAGATATAACAATACATGTTTTCTTTTTAAAATTTTTGTTACAAGGTCGGATACATAGAAAGGAGGAGAGAGAGAGGAAGATCTTCCAACTGATGATTCACTCCCCAAGTGAGTGCAACAGTTGGTGCTGTGCCAATCCGAAGCCAGGAGCCAGGAACTTCCTCTAGGTCTCACACAGAGGTGCAGGGTCCCAAAGCTTTAGATCATCCTTGACTGCTTTCCTAGGCCACAAGCAGGGAGCTGGATGGGAAGCAGAGCTGCCTGGATTAAAACCGGTGCCCGTGTGGGATCCTTGCACATTCAAGGTGAGGACCTTAACCATTATGCTATTGTGCCAGGCCCAAAATTCCAATGCTTCTTGTAATCTACACACAGCATCAACCCTTTTATTTCTGTCCTTAGAAGCATAAAATAGGTGCTTATCTCTTCCACCAAATTAAAATCGTAAGCACGTTATTGCTGCTTCTCATTAGAATTTTGACTTTGATAACTAGTTCTTTTGGAAGCAATGCCAGAATAATCAGCAATGATTCTATGCTTACAAAAATACAAACTCATCAGTCCTCATGAATTTGCTTTCAGGAGAGTGTATTCCTGTACTAGACCTTTAATATAAAAATATATACTAGGGAAAACATATAAAGTTCAAGATTGCACTTCTCATTTTGCTTTTTCAATAAAACCTCATTTATAACATGTTTTGTTTGAGAAACCTGTATAAAACCCACATGGAAATTTAAAGTAGGGAATAGAATGAGTCTTAAGTCTGTAGAGGGCTACTATTTCCAATAATTGATGATAGGCAATATAATTTTACAACCAATATGATGTGAGCACAAATCAGCAGGAGCAACCCCAGGTTGCTGGCTCCTGGCTTCAGATTGGCGCAGCACTGGCCGTTGAGACCATTTGAGGAATAAATCATTGGATGAAAGATCTTCCTCTCTGTCCCTCCTCCTCTCTGTACATTTTCCTTTCCAATAAATAAATAAATCTTTAAAAAAAAAAAGAAACATTGCAATTTTAAAAGTAGCTGGAACAGAAACAGCAGAGGCTTGGTCAGAGGGCCAGATCATCCTCTCAGTTCCAAGGGGAAGATGGATCTTCTCAGAAATTAGTTCTGGGCTCATGCCACATTGGAAAAGTCATAGACCAGAGTCCTTTTAAACACCAGGAATATTGGGCCTATTATGTCACCAGGGAAAATCAGCACATAGCAGTTATAACTCAATATGATGGTAATCAGGTCCTCAAGATTTTAATTAAATTTTAACAAGACAATTCTTTATCTAAATTAGTGTGGACTCATGGATAGTTAGTATATTTGTAGGGATAAATTATTATTGTCTTTTACATGCTAAGGTCCTGTGAGAACCCTTACAAGACACTGATATAAGATACTCAGATTGGTGGTTCTAATCTTGAAAATGGGCTATTTCTATAAGGTCTGGCATCCTGTTATAGATGGGGTAATACTTAGAAACAAATATCCTGTACTAGTTGAGCTCTCACTATGGGTATGATATGGTTTCAAGACTCTGTGTGGACAGAGTTAAGCCACTTGAATTTGCATCCTAATACACATGTATACATTTTTCAATAATAATTTGTTATCATGCACATAAAGCATTTAAAATAGAAATATCTTGAAATTAATTCACATAGGTATTTCCAAAAGAAACCTACTATGAAATGCTTCATTCCGACAATCTCCTTTGGCACATTTTTAACTTCATGCTGTTAAACAGTATTCTCTGCCAGTGAGAAAGCTGGTACTCTAATTTACAATATATTTTCTTATCTGTTAAATTTCAGTGGTATAGAACTGCTCACATGTGCCCTGTGGGAAACAAATTTAGCAGTTTGAGTAGAACAATCTGTATTTTACTTTTTTTGTCTTTAATCTTACAATACCAAGTCAAAATGTTGTACTCTACATTGCTATCACAACTTTATTATTTACTAATTGTGTCTCAGTGGAAAATTTATTATTGTAATATTAAATTTTCTAGGACAGGAATGAATACATAAACATTGAGCTATGAGTTCTCTTTAGGGAAGACTATAATATCCTCTTTCATAATTACACAATTTGCTGTGTTTTCTTTAATTTCAAAAGCATTTTGCACTACAAGACATTGTAACATTAAAAGACATATTCCCATGTATCTTTGTTTTAAATCTATGCTTAAGATATACTTAATTGCTAGAGAATTACACATATTAATGAATTGGCAACTGCATAATTTAAGTTCCATGTTTTTAAATTAAAAACACAAGAAACTCAAAGAAGTCATATTTTAGACAATTAGGAAATAATGTGTGTTAATTTGAATTAAATACTAGAATTACAGGTCAGAAGTAAAATAAAGAAAGCAAAAAACATTCTTATACCTAATACAATTTGTTCCAGAGCAATAGCATATAACATTTAAATAGATACTCATAAAAAGGGAATTTAATTTGTCTGTCAAATATCATTTATCCAAAATGATTAATACAATTTTAGGTATATGAGAAATAGTTCTCAAAATCAGAATACAGTGCAAGTAGATGATAAGAAATTGGTTTTCTCCCAAATTCTATAAAAATGTCCTGAAGTCAATACAGCTTTATTGACTGTTAAGTTTACAGCAGCTATTAGGTGTTGTTGGTCTAAACTGAGATACTATGTTCCTATACAAAGAGATAGCAATTACACTGTTCACGACTTGCCACAGTAACAGAAATTTTGGCTTCCAGGAAAGCAGAAATCGTCTTCTAAGTACTTAATAACTAAGTTTTAAAATGCCAATATGATAAAGTATCTGCAATGAAGCTACACACTAATTGCTGATCCTTTTTTATAAAACACTTATTGAATAAATTCATTCTGATTAATGCACTGGGCTGTATCCTTGGGAAATATAAAGATCAATAAGATACCCTATTTGTATACATTCAGGGTTGTAATAAACAAAAACATAGGAATGTAACTGATTAACATTTTTGTAAGTGTGCTAAAGGGAGACAAATATGAGTACCATGTCTAGTGAAATTAGAGAAAAAAAACTTAGTAACTTATTATAAAATGGACTTGCCTCAGATATAAGATGCCATTTGGGGATTAAATTATTTTCATATTCCCAAATTAGGTGTAGGGGAGAGGTAGCCAGAAAATATTGTGGTTAATATCCATAATCATTTTATTTTTAAAAATATTCCATGCTATGCATCATTTATTGTTTAAAATTACATTAATATTTTATAGACATTTAAAGTGTAAAGATAATTTATATAAACTGTTTACTTTTTATTTGAGAAGCAGAGCTACGGAGAGGAGAAAGATTTTCCATCCACTGATTCATTCTCCAAATACTTGCAATAGATGAAGCTGAGTGAATTTGATGCCAGGAACAGGAGTATCTTCTCTAACTCTCATGTGGGTGCAGGGTCCCATGGGCTTGAGCCATCATCTGCTGCTCTCCCAGATCATAAGCCGGGAGCTGCATGGGAAGTGGAGCAGCCAGGACATGAACCTGCCCATGCGGGATGCAGACACCACAGATGGAGCTTACCATACTCTGCCACAGCACCCTCTCCAGTATAAAGATTCCTTCAACTTACCTTTGGCTATTAATAATTATTCATATTTATGTAACTTTTCATAATATTACTTAACCAATTTAGCAAGTATAAAATTGCCTTGAAACTTGCAAGCCAGCAAATAACACCAGAGATTCCTTAATCGATTTTTCTCCTTAAATCGAGTTCGTCATTTGTAGAAGTTATACAGCTTACTTAACATTGGTCAGAAGATTTGACATACATTTCAATACCTTAAAATGAGAAAGTTAACATCACTACTGCTTCAAATTTCTTTGATTTGTTCTGAAGTCATTATCGGCTTGAACTCCTTCAGATTTCTCGGTGTCTAAACAAATTCAATTTTCTTGACTTGGAAGTTAACTATTGAGTTGGTACTGTAATATAATTGACTATTGTCTTATAATGAAATATCTAAATGTGCTAATTTCTCCAGCAGTGAATATTTAGTATATTTGATTGTGAATATAGAATTACAGATCTGTTTCTTCTATGTAGATGATGTTTTTCATCTCAGTGATGTTATTTGTGGGTTCATGCGTGTGTTTTGGTGAAAGACATTTTTTACTACTTTCTACTTTTAAAAAACTTTTTAAACTTTAAATTTTAAACTTTTACTACTTTCTATTTTTAAACTTTTAAACTTTACTATTTCCTAATACTTCTTTATGGAAAAATCTGATGAAGGTGTGATCATCGTTTTAGGTTTTCTGTTTCCTTTTCCTGTATCTGGGGAAAGGGAGGATATAAGGGGAGAAATCATTCCCAGCCTCCCAAGCTACCCCGTACCCAAGATGGGGAACTGATATCAACCCAGCATCCCTGGTGTCGCGCATGCTCCAAGGATTCTGTCCAGGTGGTTTCCATAGCTCTGAACTGCTGCCAATCTCACCAATCCAAGGATGAAGAATCCTTTCCAATGTCCTTTGGCTGACATAGTCAACCTTAGAGTCTCCATTGGCCCAGATGTTTGCTGTCATTGTGTGGTTGGGGCAGTTGTCATATTGCTCTGTTCTTCTTCCTCTGCTATGGTAGCAGATGTCCTCTGCTGGCCCCAATGGGCTGCCACATCCTCCACGTGCATCTGGCCCAGCTGCCTACCGCTCTGTCTTTTCCACTGAGGAGGCCCAGCCAAATTTCATCTAAACAGCCATACCAAGAACTCATTCAATAAATTTTTATTTTATCATTATTGAATCTGAACATAATTTAGGTTTATTCTGACAAGTACTTATTATTTGTTCACATAAATACACAAAATGGTTGTTACAGGCAAAATATTTTCCTTAATTATCTTAAGCTTACTTTTTCAAAGAATCAACCTTACTCAAGAAACCACTGATTTCAAACAGGGAAAAAGACAATGAAAAAGATTCTCTAAGAAGTCTTGAGAGGATGTAGGCAGCCTGCTCTAAGTGATTGGGAGATACAGACCCCGGAGACACTTGAAAACAGGATTCCATGCAACAGGGAATGAAGCAGAAGTTTTCCATGATCTTTTCCACCACTTTCCCATCACATCATCGCGGTAGAATACTCTGCTGAACAGCACAACAAAAATTTCTCTGTTCAGAATATGGAAAGAGTTTTATTCAAAAATAGGAAAAAATGATAATCCCTGGGATATGTCCAGGAGTCCAGTTAAGGGTCACCATTCATAGAAGAGCTGTTTTCTCCAACTCCAAATGCCCTTTTATAGAAACTACAGAGTTTCACAGTGATAATCTCTTGGAAAAAATTTGTATCAGAAAAGAATTCCCTTAAGGGTTAAAAATCTGCACAATATATCTATGAGAAATGAAAAAAATGTTCACTAGTAGGAAAATTATTGACTGATATTAATTATTGATGATATTAAAATTAGGGAAAAATGGAATAGATTACATGAGAACTTTCACTTTTGATTTATTAAATTTACTTGAATGCTTTCTACAGTGAACGAGAGTCATGAATTTCATGTGTGACTGAAATATTACCTACCATTTCTGTAAGGAAAAAAGTTGATATTATCAAGATTTCAATTGCAGGGTCCTTGACCAATGGCATACAGGTAGGCTTACTACAAATTATAAGTCCATAACCCAAGAAATTGTTCACCTTTAGATTTTTACAGTTTACCCTTTAATGGTTTACTGTGCTTCTTCCATCCTCATGTATGATCTGTATTACAGCAGTAGCATCCTTGAAATTTGGTTGTGAACTGTTACTCCTAAGTTCCCCCCGCCCCAGTACGTGCTTATATGAAAGCTATGAAGACATCACCCATTGTTTGGGATGAACAGATTTGGGATGTGAACAATTTAAAACTGCTTAATTAGACTTTTGTTCTCCAAGATGATTTTCATTGCTCTTGTGGTGTTGCTTTCTCCCTCCATGCAGCTCTAAGTCGCTGCATATTCTCTCTCCTATCCAAACTTCATATTCCTGACCTCTCTGTGTTCTGAATTTTTCTGCCAATGTCTGTACAAGAACACTTCAAGGTGCTTTACGGAACCAAGTTGTGACTTGGCAGTGATGTCATTGTTCCAGGTGACAGTTATTAATAGTGGTGTTGTTATGCTCTTTCTCTCTTGAAAGGAAAAAAAAAACCCTACATCTGAAACCTTTCCTAATTCAAGGATTTTTGACTTCCATTGTACTTACAGGAATTTTCTTGCTCAATTTTCATCCAATACAGGAGTGTCTCATCCTTTTGACTAAACACTTAGGCTTCTACTTCAGAAAGTATGGAAAATGTTTTACTCCTTGTTACTTCTGCACACAGGTTGAGTCATACTTTCATGAATTCTAGTTCCCTAATTTCTTCCATTAATAAAGGAACTGTTCAGATTTGCTCTGCGAGAATGAAGAAGTCATTTTCCTTTCTTCCTACTTCAAAATTATCTGCATTTACTATGACAAGTTATGGAAACAGTCAGAAGAAATTTAGAACATTGACTGTAGTGGGCCACTTGAAACATTTAAAACTAAACTAATACAGAATAGAATGAATGAAGTAACACAGATGGAGCTTCATCCTGCAGAGTTCTGTGATGCAAAATGTTTTACAGTGTCTTTATCTAATGGATCCAAGACTAATGAGGAAAAAAAAAAAGAATTGCTAAAAATTTGGCACAGAACAAAAGTAACTGAATATATACAATTGTAAAATAAAGTTATCAGAACATATACTTACGAGAGGAGCCCTCATGGCAAAACATACTCCTAGGATTGACCCAGGAGTACCAATCACTAACAACTCTCCATTAGCCACATCAAATCAAATACTTTACTAAGTGGATAGAACAAAACCATTCTCCAGAAATGGAGAAATATTCACACATAACCAGACAGCATTAGGCCTATTAGTAGGACCAGACACTAAAAAAAATTTCATTTTATATTTTACTTTGCCAACTCATAAATATGTGTATATCAGAAAAATTAAGAACTTATTAAAAAAAATCATCAGTCCCAACAAAAAAATTAAATTCTAAGCACAAATAACATTAAGACATTTCTTGCCAAGTATGACTTCCTCATCCACTCATTAGAGGAAGCAAAGCCGATGTAAATAGTACTGGAAAAGGGAAAACTTTCATGATCTGCTGCATTCATCACCCAACTCTGGGAATTATGGCTTCACAACGAATACAGTGAAACAGAGCTTTTGACCTGTTGAGAGCTTCTCCATGAAGGAAAAGATAAACCTCTCACACGTCATCTTGGTAGACTCTTCACAGCCTGCAGGCTACTTGCTTTAAAACAAACACAAGGAAAATATGTAACAAAAGAGAAATCTATGTGGAAAACATACAGCAAGGGATTACATTTGAGCAGCTTTGCTTCAATTATTTTCTTATCTCTTTTTATAATAGAAAAATCAATCAGATTTTTAAAAATTAAAGAATAGTTAAATGACAAGATAGCTCTGATACAACTGTGACAAAATCAGGGAATATTTAGTTGAAAGAGATGTTTGAAATTGAAAGATTCTATTTTTCCTACCTTTGAAATATTTTACTTTAATCCAGTCTATGTAAGATATGATTAAAAGTTATGTTTATGTAATTTTTTCCTATATTATCCTTAGCTTAGCTCCCAAACCCATGCTATGAGTGGCACTAGTTTTACTTGTTCAGACTCCCCAATATACTGACTTCTGTTCTGCTATTTATGTCATTCATACCTTAGAGTGTCGTCTGACTGTCTTGATCTGCATAGGAAATTTTCAATAAGGTCTTATAACATCAGTATATCTGTAAATTATTGGAGACCCTATAGGATAAACCCCTGTCAGAATGGCTGTTATAAAAATGAATTACATATTCTGGTAAGAACTGGAGAAAGGAAATTCTTGTACACCATTGGTGGGAACATAAATTAGTGCAGACACTGAGGATAAAAGTATGAAGATTTCCTAAAAGGACTACAACTTCCATACAACTAAGCAATACTACTTTTGGATATTATATCAAATAGACATGAACTTCTTGATTCAAACAAGTTCTTGCCTTACAATGTTTATAACAGCAAACTTCACAATATTCAAGATAAGAAATCAGCCAACTTATCCATCATTAGATGAATGGGTAGAAACTATATTTAGTAGTTATGCACAATGGAATACTAGTCAGCCATAAAAAGATGACACTCTGTTACATTGTGGTGAAAGAGGTGAAACTAGAGGACATCATTTTGGGTGAAACAAAGAGACAGACATTGTAGGTTTTCCCTTACATATGGTACTAAACAAAACAAAACAAAACAAAACAAAACAAACTCAACTCAATCTGAACACGGAATGTTGACTAACAAGCTGTTGGAAAGGGTAGAAGAAACAAAAGAACTTGAGATTAAAAAAATAAGAAGAGATGGGTGTTTTTCATTAATTGTAATGAAAACATCAATATGAGTTATTGCTGGAAGAAACTGGGTAAAGAGAATACAGGGATTTTTGTATTACTACCTCAGTTTTTGTTATGTAAATTTAAAATTATTCTGAAATAAACTTAAATGATTAAAGTAAATCAATTTCCCTGCAATTTTCATAAATATCTTGGTCAATCTTGAACATGTTAGCAAGTAATATTAAAGAATATGGAAACCCATTGCATAGATATTATCATAGAATGAGGTTACAAGAACATTGGTTCAGATTTTGTTTTATGCATATGTGTATAATTGAAATTCTATAGCAATGTAATATATACATTTTGAACAATTTTCACAATAAGTAGAAAAAGTTATAGAACGCAAATGTTTCAGCTGTTCACCGCTGAACAAGCTGTATGGTCCTAACCCATTCATGAGACTTCACACGATTACACTTTATTCATCTAAAGATGAGATTGGATCAGATTGTTTCCATGGAACTCTAAAAACACAGATTACCCAAACCAGATACACTGCAACAGAATTAATATTTAACAACACTGCTAGCTAATTTCCAGATACATCCAAATTTGATAATCATTTGCACTGGGGCTGGCATCCCATGTGAGTGCTGATTATGGATTGGGGAGCAGTGGAGGATGGTCCATGTCTTTGAGTTCTTGCACCTATGTGGGGAACTTTGGATAGCAGCTCCAGACATTGCTGCTATTTGGGCAGTGAACCAGCAGATCTCTTTGTACATACGTCTATCAAATAAAAATAAATCCTTATATAAAAAGAAAATCATTGCCCTAGATGGTCTTCACATTACTCAAAATCATATTTCATTTACAGTCCTCTTTCTTTGAAAACGCTGCCTTCTATAAGAAAGGCAATGGGTTTAGGAAAGAAATGAGCCATGCTTGAATTACAAAATCAGATAAACTTGGGATGGAACTCTAGCTCCAGCAGTTGGTTATTTTATGACTCTAGATAACTGACTCAATCTTACTTAATCACAGTTTTTAATCCCCCAACAGTGTATATGAATGTACTTATCTCATATTTGTTGTGTTAATTAATGTGTGTCAAGTTTGCAACACATAGTTGTGGCCTAATGACTGGTAGCTATAATTATTGCTATTATACTTATCATTTTTACAGCCCCGAATTTGTCTCAGATACTCATGATAGCTAAGGCATAAGAAAGGTTAATAATGGCTTATAGATTGGTCTATCCATCTCTTTGTGTTTCAGTAGGAGCCTTCTAAAGGAGCCTTCTAAAGGCTAAGTTCATGGGAGGACTTAATCCACAGGGCAGCCTTCTCAGTTGTCCCTGGGCTATTTTTGGATTCTTGAATAGGAGTGAATAGTGAAGCAATGTCTTCTGATGGTCACAGACTCATTTTTGGGAGGTGCTAAGCAAATTGTCTATGTGGTTCATAAGGAAGTAAGAAGCTTTCTGCCCACAGGAAGTTTTTGATCTATAACTTAAAGTTTAGAAAAGATAAAGTATAAATTGTTGTATTCTAGGTGGGTTGAAGGAAGGGGCCAAATACCAGTGTTTGCCACATACCCAACCATATTTGGATTAAACCATCCAGCTCAATTTCCTTCCCTGTTGCTGTGATCATAACTAGTGCCACACACTGTATTGGAGGAGGTAATCTGACTCCAGAAATGCTATAGCACAATTTTCCTGGACTGTTGTCTGAAGTCAGAAAAGCCAGGTTCCTAACATTTTGCATCATGCAGCCAGAAAACAAATGGAAACTCACATACTGTATTCCTAAATTATTAAAGATTGTAAATATAAACTTAAATTTGGAATCATTCAGATATCTGGAAATTTAAAACTTAATTATATTTATAATTCAATTGGTAAGTAGCTTTAATAAAAATACAATTTCCCAAATCTTAGTGTATAGTATCTTCAAAGATGGCAAAGAAGAATTCATATTTTGTACTGCAAAATAGTCCTCAGTAGCCATTTGCAAAGATTTCAAATTCTTTTTTTAAAAAGATATATTTTATTTTCACTACAAAGTCAGATATACAGAGAGGAGGAGAGACAGAGAGGAAGATCTGTCTGATAATTCACTCCCCAAGTGACTGCTACGGCCGGTTCTTTGCCGATCTGGAGCCAGGAACCAGGAACCTCCTCCAGGTCTCCCACGTGGGTGCAGGGTCCCAAGGCTTTGGGCCATCTTCGACTGCCTTCCCAGACCACTGGCAGGGAGCTGGACGGGAAGTGGAGCTACCGTGATTAGAACTGGTGCCCACATGGGATCCTGGCGCATTCAAGGTGAAGACTTTAGCTGCTAGGCCACGGTGCCTGGCCCAGAATTTCAAATTCTGCACTAGTAAGTGAGTTTCTGAAAACGGAGATGTAAGGGGGAAATAATAAAATCGATCTTTATTACTATTGGAAAATGATAATTAGCCATACAAGAACTAGTACTTCCAGCAACTTACTTGACCAGCCCTTAATAACTTAAAAGCTTTAATTGCTTAACCTTCTTCTGGATTCTGAAGCAGTCTTTCCCCAAAATTTCTGGACTGGAGAAATACATAAACTAGCTTTTAGAATATAGAATACAGAAGAAATGATATTAAGAATCTTTTTACAGGGCCCAGTGTGATGGCTTAGTGGCTAAATCCTCACTCTGTATGTGCCTGGACCACATGTGGACAATGGTTTGTTTCCCAGGTGCTCCACTTCTCGTCCAGTTCCTTGCTTGTGGACCAAGACAACAGTAGAGGATTGTCCAAAGCTTTGAGACCCTACACCAATGCACAAGACCCAGAAGAAGTTCTAGCTCCTAGCTTTGGATCATCTCAGTTTTGGCTATTGGGGCTATTTGGGGAATGAACCAGCAGGTGGAAGATCTTTCTGTCCATCTCTCCTTCTCTAAATCTACTTTTCCAATAAAAATATCTTCAATAATGCTTTTGAAAAGAAAGGACGTGCTGGCTACAAGCTGCCCATGGCAGATAACACAAGAGCCATTGAACCCTTCAGTGCACTGATTATTTTGAGTACTTGTGATGTGTGGAGTTTTTCAATGGAGAATCTCAGAGTAGGAATGCCTCTGTTTGGCTGAAAATTGTAACTGAGTTGATTTCTTCAGCTGATCATTCAGAGATAGTTGTTAAATCTGCTTATCAGAACTACAATGCATCTAGAAGCATATTCAAATAAACTCAAGCAATTCTTCCCATTGGAAAACAAGTGGTTCATTTGGATTTCTGTATTGAGAATCAACAAGCAATGATTCTATGCGGTTATGAAAACTCCTCTACATCATGCAATTTGGAGAATGGGATCTGGGTGAACGTGTTGCTGATAAATGGATACTTGCCTCTCCCTATTTGCAAAAATATATATCATTTTAGGTAACCCATAGTAGGAGGCCTATATCATACATCTAATACTGGTTTCTCCAGAAATAGTTTTACTTCAAGGTCTGTTATTTTGTAAAAGCAATTAATAACCCAAGTTTATTTTTTTTAGTATTAAATGAGAAAATTCTATATCTGACAGGGAGGCTTCAAGGATTAAATATGCACAGATGGTGCTCAGTAAATGACATAAGAATGCACATCCAAAAAATACATTCCCAAACTAGAACTCCAGCTTAGCACTGCTCAAGGCCTACTGCTCCATGGTGGGCTGTTACATGTGGTTTTTTTTTATTTTTTTTAATTGTTATTAACATTGTATTATGTGATACAGTTTTATAGGCACTGGGATTCCCCCCACCTCTCCCACAACCCTCCCCCCATAGTGGATTCCTCCACCTTGCTGCATAACCACAGTTCAAGTTCAGTTGAGATTCCTTCATTGCAAGCATATACCTAGCATAAAGTCCAGCATCTTATTGTCCATGTTACATGCGTTTGTAATATGAATTAATGTGCTATGTGGATCTTTATCAAAAATCATAGAAGTACAGTCCAAATGATTCCTAAGGCTCTAGGTGCAAAATTCAGAACACAGTCTTCGTGCATGTTTTACTTCGTAGGGCATTTGCTTAATTTTTGTCTCAACTTTCATTTCTCTGATGCTGTTATGCTTGTTGGTTAATCTTGGACATATATGTATACTTGCACGGCAGCTGTATCCTTTTGTATTCCTGTGTGCTCTGTGCACAGGTAGTATGTGGTTGTGGATTTCATTATGCTTCTTGAGTTTGCTCTCACAGCACTATTGCTCTGACTGCTACAAAGTGTTTCAGGAGGCTTAGCCACATTTTCTTTAGACATTCCTTAGCTCCTGGATTGCCTCTGATTCCTCCAAGCCTCAAAGCTGCACTTGTGTCAATCTGGGTTATCTTTTTGGGGTTTGAATCTTTGTGCGACCTTTTTCAATACTTCCAGACTACTGCTGAGTAACAATTACACATCTATTTACTTGCCATTATGATCTTTCTCCGTTTCTTCACTTTCCAACTTCTGAAATGCCTTTATTTTAACATTTATGCTCACTAGATTTATTCAGATTATTCTCTTTTTGATAACTTTATTGACTTAGCAATATTATGCAATATTATTATGCAATCTATTATCTATTATGCAATATTTTTTCATATCTTTAGAGAATTTTTGTATTGATCCATTACTGGTTGATATGTGTTAATTTCTTATATGTTACATGTATTATTTTCAATCAGTTTCAGTTATCACAAATGTCTTCTCCATCTGTAATTAGTAAGCCTGATTTTTTAGTTTAATTCATTGGACAGATATTCCTAATATTGATGTGCTAAAATTCAATTGTTTTTGCTTTACGGGCTGTGCTTTTCAGTCTTAAGAATTTCTTCTTAAACTTGAAATTTCAAACAACAGACTATGTTTTCTTCTGTCGGCATTATCACTTTATTTGCACATTTGCTTTTTAAATCTAGATCAGTTGCTATCAAGCACCTTTAATTTTATTTATAGGGCATCTTAAAATCAGAGATGTCACATTTTAAAATATTTTATTTTTTTTATTATGATACAGTTCCATAGGCTCCTTTCTTCCATCCCCAGATCCCCGGCTCTCCACTGATTTTCCCCACATTATATTTAAATGTATCCTAACATTGTAGATATAAACAAGTGAAGAGAATCCAGCATCTAATTGGCAAGATATAATTTTGTTTTTATTTTCCTTTTTTTAAAAAAGTTTTTTTCCTTATTAATTTTTTCACTGACTCATCGGTCATACAATAGCGTCATTTTCTTCAGGATGATTTTTGACTTTTTCAGTTCTTCGGCGACACATTGGTCATTAAGTAGCATGTTATTTAAATTCATGTTGTAATTTTCTGTTTTTCTTTCTGCTGTTGATTTTGTTTTGTTTCATGCCTTTTCGCTTAAGGGGATGAGTAATAACTGTGTGGTAGAGACCAGCATATGCAGATGTGAAGATACAGTGTGGAATGTATCTCTAGTCCCAGATCAAAGATGGAGTCCCAATAATGTCATATTTTGATTTCCTTGTTTTTCAGTATAACTTTGCCATCTAAAAATAAGCTCTGTGAGAGACTGCTTTATTTTAAACTTGTACTTTTACTTACTTTCGTGTCCAGAACAATGACTTCATACTACCCATTATATTAATCTATTACAGAGATATTCCACATTAAAAAAAAAATGGCCTCCACACTAAAAAATGAACTTTTTCTGCCTTGACTTAGCAAACAAATGCTTCTATGTTCTTGTTCTCAAAACTTTACCAGAGGCAAACCCCACACTTTCATTCACATCAGAAGCTGTCATCAAGTATCATTATTTCCAATTTAGTTTCTTCCAGTGCATTGTTTATTATTGAAATGCGTTTGAAGGGACTACATGCCTCACATTTTTCTGTTATGTGTCAATCTTGTTTGTATCCCCACGGTTAATCAGGGCCCTTCAAAGAGTTCATGAGACAATGAAGCGAAACACGTTTAAAGCCAGGCCTGTGGCGTAGTATTTAATTCACTCCTGGGTTGGCTGCTCCCTGTATCAGAGTCTCTGGCTGTGTTCTTAGATGCTCTCTTTCCGAGCTAGCCCCCTTTAAAGGCACCAGCAAAGTCACAGGTGGTGGATCAAGACTTGCATCCCTTTATTCAGGTGGGAGACCAAGACCGAGCTCTGCTCATCTAGTTCCGACCTGGCCTAATGCTGACTGTCATCTTCATGGGAGAGAATACAGAGGAGGAAAAATTTCTTTGCATCTGTATTTTTCCATCTTTCAAATAAAATGAATGTTGAGTAAGAAAAAATTATTTTAAAAGAAACATTTTCAAAGGTGAAATCTATGCATTGGTTCTTCACATTAGGCACTTTCCTTGGGTTTTTGGAAGATCCTTTATATCCTACCTAGTACTCTAGAGAAGCGTTATGCAAATATAGGTCTACACACCTCATCCAGTGCCCTAACGCCCAGGACAGAGCACTAACACTTGTTTGTACTTATTGCTGTGAGATTGCAGAGCTGGCTGTTCTCAAAGTACTGAACACAGTGAGGAAAGTTCTTTGTGCCTTAACTCTAGATTCTTTATCATGATTTTCTTCTGGCAAGATCAGCAGGAACATTTTCTTTCTGTGTAAGTTCGATGGTAATGAATCCAGATGAATCCTGTGATGAGTATGCCCAATGCTTATATAAAAGCTTATTTGATTCATGACATCTGAAACTGGCATATTGCATTCCACATTTCACAGTCATTATGAATTTGGTTCCCTTTTATCATTTTTTTACTTGGCTCTAACTTCCATTTGGGTTGTTTGTTTCCCAAGTCCATGAGAAGCATTGCTCTGTCACTTACGTGATGTTTTTCCATTTATGCTGCAGGCACTTCTTTTACGAACACTCCTCCTCGTATTGTGTTTGCCTTATCATAATTTTTAATGTCTTGTGCTTTCATTTTCACTTATTTCCAAAATTTCTTTCTCTTTTGATTTCTTGTTTGGCACAACTTATATTCAGGAATATATCATAGGGTTGACAGCTAGTGACAATTTATTTCACTGTTTTGCATGGCCTAGGAGGTTTATTTCTTCTTTGTTGAGTTTCACCGGGTAAAGTGTTCTATGTTGGGACTTTGTTTTAGAATTCAGACAATAACTTTCCATTTTCTCTTGGCCTGGTGTAAGATTTCTGCTGAGAACTTTGAGTCCATTTGACGGCAGCTCCCTGCAAAGTGACTTCGTACTTTTGTCTTGAAATTTTAGAGTTTTCTCCCATTGTTTTTCTTTTGGCAGTTTCACTATAACGTATCACGGTGAGGATATTTTTTGATCATGTCTGTTTGAGGTTCTATGAAGTTCTTGTGTATAGAAGTTCATATATTTCTCAAATGGGGGGAAATGTTCACTATAATTCACTGAATAAGTTTCCAAGTCATTCCTTTTTTCAAAAATTTTTTTTTCCTATGCCCTGAAGAACTCTTAAGACGTGTGTATTTGATAGTCTGATCATTTCTCATAGTCTCTGGGCACTGTTTTCACTCTTTGTAGTTCTTGTCCTTCTCCTTTGAAATATTTCTGAAGACCTGTCTTGTACATCAGGTATTCTCTCTTCTGACTCATAAAGTCCGTTTTTAAGTCTTTCTTCTCTAGTTTATGTTTGAGTAACTTAGTATCTCACAACATTACTAGTTTTTCCCCAATATCTTTATCTCTTTTCAACATTTCTCATCTCTTTCATTTAATTTCATTGAACTGATTTTCTATATTTTTGAGAAACCTTTCAGTCATTATTTAGAATTCATTTTCAGGAATTTTCTCAATGTTCCCTTTTTCTCAGTGTATTATTATTATTATTATTATTACTATTATTAAAGATTGATTGATTGATTTAAAAGTCAGCTGTATAGAGAGGAGAGACAGAGAGAAAAATCTTCTGTCTGCTGATTTACTCTCCAAGTGCCCACAGTGGCTACAGCTGCATTGATCTGAAGCCAGGAGCCTCTTCTGAATCTCTCACATAGGTGCAGAATCCCAAGGCTTTGGGCCATCCTCGACTACTCTCCTATGCCACAAGCAGGGAGCTGGATGGGAAGCGGGGCTGCCAGGATTAAAAACAGCAGTCATATGGGATCCTGGTGCATGCAAGGCAAAGACTTTAGCCACTAGGCTACCGTGCCAGGCCTAGTTTAGTATTATTTAATATACTGTCCTTTAGAAGTTTGGCATGAAGGCACAACTGGCTAATCTCCTATCTGCAAGTGCCAGCATCCCATATGAACATTGTTTCATGTCCTGCCTGCTCCATTTCCCATCCAGCTCTCTGCTTGTGGTGTGGGAAAGCAGTGGGGGATGTCCAAAACCCTTGATACCCTGCATGCATGTGGGAGACCTGGAAAAAGCTTCAGATAGGCTCAACTCTAGCCATTGCTTTCATACAGAATAATGAAGCAGAGAATGGAGATCTTTTTGTCTGTTTCTCTTTATATCTGCCTGCTTTTACTTGATTTTTCTGTCTCTGTGGAACATTTCCATCTCTTCTGGGGAATTTTCATGTTGCAGGTTTTATTTCTGGATATTTGTTTCTGAAACACCATGGAGTGTGTAACATTGGCACTTGAGCTCCACTGGTTTGTAATAGTTGGGGTTATTAAGGTCTGTCCACCATTTCTGGTGGAACAGTTCAGAGTGATACACAAGATAAGCTTGGTTGATAACTTCAGGATATGGTCAATGGGTGAGGGGACGTTACAGCCAAATGATGTGTCCGGAGTCCTAGCCTTTCTCTGTGCCTAGCATACTAGGTGATCCCACCACACCAATGCAGCCCACCCACTCAAGGATACCACTGTTTAGAACAATGATTCATTCTGCAGTGTAGGCTCTGATCTGACCGTGATATCTATGCCCAGTGAGCAGGGAGTTCTGAACTTCTGTAGCCAGGATGGAGAGGTGCATGGGAAGCCAGCTGCATCCCAGGAGCTTCCCAGTTTTGGAGCTTACACCTGGAGCTCTCACTGCCACTAGGAGCAGTGATCTGCTCTCCCCTCTGTAAGCTTCTTGATTAGGAAGAACCAAATTTACAGAAATAATGCAATTTTAAGTAGATAATTTGGATTTTTTGGGTGCTAGTTCAGGTAGATAAGTCATTTTGTTAAATTGAATTGTTGAAGTTTCATTATTTGACAATGTTGTATTAGGACATTCCTGATGATTTAATGATTTTTACAATTTAGACTTGATCTTGATTTTCTAAAAATGTTATTGCTTTACTTGGTATAAACTTAGTCTGATTTTACCACACTGAAATATAGAAATAGTTTGAGGTCTGATTTGATATATGGCCTTAGATGACACCCTCAAATTCCCAGGGGAAGAAGGTGTTTATTGTTCTTCATAATTCCCAACTAGTACAAAGGGCCAGGAATATTTTTTCTTATCAGGGCTGAATGTAAAGAAAAGTAGATTTTGCTGTCTGGGTGACTGGCTCCCTCTGCAGGTAATATAGGTGCTCTGCATCCTTAAATTCCCTTGATTAAAAGAGCTTTGAGATTTCTAAAAATAATCTATCCTGCTTCTTTGCATAATAGCTAAAAAAGCCTTCGCCCTTATTGGACTAAGTACTGAAAAGATGAAGTTGTCCAGGAAAGCCTCACTCCCATGTCTAGCAATGGGATTGGTGGTACATGGGTGATGATGATGGTCTATCTCCCACCTCTCAGCAACCCATTTGGTATTATTCGGATGACAGAAATCTCAGGAAGAATTGAAAATTCCAAAGACTGTGTTTTTCTTATGCCCTTGTAATTCATAATTTTAAAAAAAGTTTTAATTGGTCATCTTTTGGCACTGAACAGCTACAATTTATTGATTCACAATTGTGTGAAAGTCACAATAGTTAATATTTTGCAACATCACACTGAACCCTGTAGATAATAAACTTTACTTAAATTGCAGCTTTTATAATAATAAGATACTAATTGTATAATTACATAATTATATGTATTTATTATATGTTTATATATAATCACTATATAGTATGTTATATACTATGGTATATTATATACTACTATATATAATAGATTATAGAATACTACTAATTAATGTGGATTTTTGTTTTTAAACATGTGCCTCTGCTTTATGTTCATCCACCTAAGTTTAGGCTGCAGGACATCAAGTTTTGTTCCCTGCACAATTTAAGTAACATTCATATGAAAACACATCTAACAGCAAAATGCAGTATTGCACACATGACAACTAAGTACCCCATTGCATCTCAGATTTGAGAAACAAATCTCACTTTTGAAAAACAATGTATTCTGTTTCTCAGTTCACCAGAAAAAAAAAATCAGGAGGAAATCAGGTACAGAGAAAAGTTGCCCCATTCCCTCTACTATTGCTTTCCTTCTTCTAGTAACCACTAATAAAATTCCCAACTGTAATTTGAGACATAATTACTTTAATATACTCTACGGGGTGCCACATTATAAGATCATAGCATTTTTAAGAGCAAATACTATTTGAAAAAGTAACTGTCGGGATTACATTTTTGTTCAAAAAAATAGCATATTTGAAGAGATTTGTTCAGTTCTTCAGTGAAAGGATTTAAGACCTCTTCTACCTTTGTTATGTTTTTAATGAACAAACCATTGCCGGCATTATATTGAATTAGAAAAAGACTGAAGCATTTTCACTAAGATCTGAAATCACAAAAAGAGTGCTAACTCTTGCAACTGCTCTTCAATATAGTCTTGCATGTTTCAGCCAGAGCCTTGAGATAAGAAACAACGTAACGGCATACAAACTCAAAAGAATGCACCACGTTATTCCTGTTTGTAGATGACATGATTCTCCATATAGAAGAACCAAAAACTCTACTAAGAGACTATTGGAACTCTTGGGAGAGTGGTGTGGGTGCAAAAGGTAAAATACACACACAAGGGTTAATAGCCTTTGTGTACATAATCAATGTGTTTGCCATAACTTAGAAAGAATGTGTGTAATCAGTCTCAATCATAATAACTGCAAAATATGTAAGGATCTTGGATTAAATTGAACCAAGACTGTATGGATTTCTATGATGAAAACTACAAACATTAAAAAAAATAGATAAATAAATCACCCAAAAATGGGGGAAAAATTTGCCTGAATTCATAGACTTGAAATCATCAAAATAGCCATACTTTTGAAGCACTTTATATTAAATGCAACCCCGATCAAAATACTTACCAAGTTCTTCTCTATG
The DNA here is from genome assembly GCF_017591425.1 of Ochotona curzoniae. Classification (NCBI taxonomy): domain Eukaryota; kingdom Metazoa; phylum Chordata; class Mammalia; order Lagomorpha; family Ochotonidae; genus Ochotona; species Ochotona curzoniae. Next base: position 6,625,084 of record NW_024466146.1, on the reverse strand, counting down.
GTAGAAAAAAAGTAATGCTAAAATTTATTTGGGAACATAAGAGACTCCCAGCAAAGCAACATTAAACAACAAAAACAAACCTGGAGATATCACAATAACAGACTTCAAAGCATGCTTTAGGGAAGTTGTAATCAAAACAGCTTGGTACTGAAGACATGAAGATCAATGGAACAGAACAGAAATATCTGAAGTGAACCTACACATCTACAGCCAACTACTTTTTTGACAAACTGAAACTGACCCAAGAAGAAAAGACAGTGTCTTCAACATGTGCTGCTGGGAAAATTGGATCTACAAGTGCGGAAGTTTGAAACTAGATCCCTAACTTACAAGTAAAAAAATCAACTCTAAATGGGTTAGGAATCTAGATCTAGACCTGACACCATCCAATTACTAAAGGAAGCCGGAGGGGAACTTCTGCAAGACGTAGGCATATGCAGAATTCTTGGAGGGAACCCAAAGGCACAAGCAATTAAAGCAAAAGCAAACAAGTGGGATTGCATTCAGCTGACAAGCTTCTGTATTGCAAAGAGAACCCTCAACAAAATGGAGAACCAAAAGAATGGGAGAAATTATCTCCAATTATGCAACTGGTAGAGGAGTATTAATACATGGGATCTATAAAGAGCTCAACAAATTCCACAACCACAAAGCAATCAATATAGTTAAGAATTGGGCAAAGGACATGAAGAGGCAATTTTCAGAGGACAACATACAAATGGACAACAGACACATGAAATAAAATGCTCGATCTCTCTAGCCATCAAGGAAATGCAAATAAAAAATCAGAATGAAGTTTCACCTCACCCCAGTAAGAGTGGTTATCATTACTGGTGAAGATGTAAAGGAAAAGGTACCCTAATCCACTGTCGCTGGAAATGTAAACTAGTGCAATCTTTATGGAAAACAGAATGAAGATCCCTCAGAAATCTCCAAATGGATCTATCATATGATACAGCCATTCCACTCCCTGGAATTTGCCCAAAGGAAATAAAATCAGCATGCAAGGATGATATTTGTACACTGGTGTTTTTTGCAGTTTAATCCAGAATAGCCAAGATATGGATTGATTGGTCTTTCAACCAGAGCAATTTTTCCAATCTGGAATTCCATAGGTAGCTCCCAACCCTCACTCTTCTATCCCATGAAGAGGTTGAGCCCCTGTACCTCTTTGCCTCTCTGTGACTTCCATATGATACACTTGTTTCCACTTGGAGCTTTTATTAGAAATGTTCTTTCTATTGAAAGTTGTTTCCATCAAAGGAAGAATTTCTCAGCAAATTTAAGCCCCTCACTTTGTTCACAAGATCTTTGTTCTAAACTAATCTTTTTTTTTTTTTAATTGGAAAGTCAGATATACAGAGAGAGAGGAGGAGAGACAGAGAGGAAGATCTTCCGTCCAGTGATTCACTCCACAAGTGACCACGGCTGGTGCTATGCCAATCCGGAGCAAGGAGCCTGGAACTTCCTCTGGGTCTCTCACATGGGTGCAGGGTCCCAAGATTTTGGGCTGTCCTAGACTGCTTTCCCAGGCCACAAGCAGGGAGCTGGATGGAAGTGGAGCTGCCAGGATTAGAACATGGGAATCCTGGCACGTTCAAGGCGAGGACTTTAGCTGCTAGACCACAACGCCGGGCCCTAAACTAATCTTTTGCAATACATTTTGTGCTGCGTAAAATTATACAGGCATTACATGATGAAACACTCAGATTTCAAAATTTTAAGTTATTGAACTAAATGAGGATGGCTGTTTCTTTTAAAAATGAATTGTAAACAGGAAGAAAGGAGATAAATGGTATTTTCACTAAATTCCTGATAAAGTCTTGGAGAAATTATTTGTCTTATTGCAAAGAACACCCTGGAGTGAAGACAGAGGAAGCCCATCCAGGCTGACTCAGTCCCAAGCTTCTGAAGCGGAACATGCTATCATTGAATACCTCTGAGCTCAGGTGTTGTTTTCCATAAAATGAAACTGATATCTTCCTTACTAGGTTATTCCAAGGATTAAATGAACCATGTAAGGTTTCCTGAAAGGGCTCATCAGTGTTATAAAGTTGTATGTGTGAACAGAACAGGCAAGGGAAAGGAAGGGAGGAATGCTCCAAGGCTGTGGAAGAAAGTAGACCATAAGTCATCATTTAAAAACATCATACGTAAAAGACAGAGTGAAGGTCACAAAATACAAGCACAAGTTTCACATACAAGAAAAGAAAAGCTGTCAATACTATATATATATTTTTTCCAAATAAGAGAAACAATTCTGTAGTTTTTATTCAGGGTCATGCTTAATTTTTTGATTGAGTTTTTCACATTGTTTCTTGATGATTTTATCACAAAGTCTGCTTTGGAAATCTTCACTTGATATCAAAGACACTATTACTCTGTTTTCTTACCTGACCTATCAACAATAATAAAGTCTGGACTGCAATAGTTTTTTTTTTTTTTTACTTTATTTAGACTAAATTTAAAAGTCACATAGAAGAACCTAAGGTTTATTATTCTCCATGCTTCTAAGTTCTTCACATATATGAACATTTTCACTGTCCCAGAAATACTTCTAGGAAGGAATTATTATTTTCGCCACTTTTCAAAAGTAGAAATCATATCAGAGATACTTGAATTGCCATATTATAGCAACATTGTTCAAAGTAACCAAAATACAGAGTCAGGTCTGGTGCATGGCTTGGTGACTAAATCCTTGCTTTGCTCATGCTGGGATCCCATGTGAGCACCGGTTCATGTCCTGGCTGCTTCACTTCCTATCCAGATCCCTCCTCGTGGGCTAGGAAAGCAGTAGAGGATGGCCCAAGTGCTTGGGCCCCTGCACCCACACGGAGACCTAGGAGAAGTTCCTGGCTCCTGACTTCAGATAGGCTCCACTCCAGCTGATGTGGCCACTTGGGGAGTGAACCAATAGATAAAAGATCTTTCTCTCTGTATCTCCTTCTCTCTACAAATCTGACATTACATTAAAAATAAATAAATCTTTAAAAAACATATATGGAGTTAACCACAGTGTAATCAGGTGAGTGGATAAAGAAAATGTGCTATACATATGCATAATGTAATATTACTCAGTTAAAAACAACAAAATTGGACCATTTGCCTCAAAATGGGTGCAACCGGAGAACATCATTTTGAGCAAAATAAATATAAACAGAAAGACAAACATCACATATAATAACCTATTTGTGGGAACAATAATTTTTTAAATCCAGAGGAGAAATGCTTGGATATTTCAATATTACTACAAATTTGTTTTTTCAAACTCTGTTTTGTATTTTTGTCACACACATGGTTAAGCATATAAGACATATTATTATAGTTTTAAGGATATGTGACTATTTTTAAAAATTTATATGAGTGAAATTGGCATTTTTATTTGATTGTTATTCATAACCCTTGTTTATATTCTGGCTGTATTACCATTTTTTACACTTTGTTATTGAATTTTTTCTTTAGCGAAGCATTAACCCTCTAACATCTTAAAATTATTATCTAACAATTAAAATTAAATATTAAAATAATTCTCTAAGGTAATACAAAAGAAGGAAAAAGGGCAAAAAAGGCGGGAGGAAAAGAACGAAGGAAGAGATGTGTCATTGTATTTTTAGAATTGTATCTATGAACTACACTCTGCTATTTTTAAATACTATTTTCAGATTTTTCCTTCTAAATTTCTGTGATTTGGGGCTCCTAGCTATGTGTTTTCTTAAATTTTGGATAGTCTAATTTGAGTACTGTTAAGACGGATGATGTGATTCTTCCTTTAAATAGATCGATTTCATGGGTGGGCTGTTTCCTGCAACTTACTGCAGCCAAAGCATCCTCTTAAGCAGTGATAACCTTTAGTTTAGACTGTGAAAGGAATCTCAAACTAGATTTTTTGAAGCTAAGTCCCAATTAAATTTCATCTAAATATGATACATTAAATTGAGCAAAACCATGTATGTATTTATAATAGTTCATCACTTTAATTATGATTAAAGCAACTGTCTTCCTCATATAGCTTTGCCACACCTTACCCATTATTTAAAAAACTAAACAAAAACACTTTTTGAACTTTTTGCTGCTGTTACTGAATTTAAATAGCTCTGAAAATTATGGGCTTAACATCTTTTTTGATGTGTCACACTTAAGTTTGCTTTTGTATCTCCCCACATTTGGTAGCCAATTATGACAATTCTTACTTAAGCTAATCACCTCTGCAGCTGCAAGCATGTCAAACCTCTGTTCCTTCACTTCCCATTTCCCATGAAGAACTTACTGATAGTCCCAAGTGGCATCTTTTTACCCTCACCTTGCTCTCATTTTTGTTAGTTTTGTTGAAGCTGAGAGGTCTATAAGCTTATTTTTGATAATTGTTAAGGTTGATATGTATATTTAATTCATAATTTTATCTGATAATTAAAAACAAACTCACATTTTTCATTGTGATGGCTAAGGAACTTTCAAATCCAGGCAGTAGGTGATGCTTATCATTATTGCTAATCAGTAACGCGATCTTTGCCATTAGATGGAAAATGTTTCCACCATTACTTATAAGCAGGATGTCCTATTTTATGCCTAGACAAATGCTCATCTAATGATCAAGATTTTCTATTATGTCTCATTTGTATCTTGATGATTCTTTCCATTTGTTCTCACTTTCAAAATAATCTATACCTTTAAAACGTATAACCATAATTGTGCTGGGGAATTATGTAGGGATAACAATTAAAAAGATAATTAAATAGTAGTGTAAGTTACATGATACTTAAGCAAGACATGCTGTAGAGGAAAACTTTTCAAAGAAAGATAGATCATATCATGATAAAATCAGTGAACTATGTTTAAGATTGTCTTTTATATTTTATAAATCAGAAAACTAAGGGAGAATAAGTTTTTTCTCTGAGATAGCACAACTAGATAATCATAACCTGGAATAAACAAAAGTCTGATATTTTAAAATTACTATCTAATTTTAAGCTTCTCTCACAAGTAATTTTTGCTTTAAGAATTTGATGCTGGTGCCATGATATAGCAACATCTCTGCCTGTGATGCCAGCATCCCAAATGGGCACCAGATCAAGTTCCATCCATTCTTCCATTCCCAATCTGGCTCCACACTAATGGCCTGGCCTGGAAAGGCAACAGAAGATGGCCCAAGTCCTTGAGCCTCTGCATCCATGTGGGAGACAGAGAAGGGGTCCCGGCTGATGGCTTCAGATCCATTCAACTCTAGTCTCTGTCCCTGCCTTTCCTTCTCTCTGTAACTCTTCCTTACAAATTAAAATAAATCCTAACAACAATAACAGCAACAACATCCTATAGGAACAAGATGAAAAACACACTTTGAAGTCCCTTTGTTGTGCAGTAACTTCTCCCTCTAGTGGCAAAGGTTAGCATTGTGTCATTTGGAAAGAGACGTATTCAAGGCTTTGCATTTAGATAAATACAAGACAATGAAGACTGGAGTTGGAATTCATAGACAAGAACTGGATAATAGATGCACCTAGAACACGATTATTTGCATAGCAATTTATACATTTTATTAAAGTAGATTTTGTTTTCTCTATTGCATTGCACACTAGTATACATGTCAGTGACAAGAAGAGTAAGAGTTAAATTATTGGTGTAGCTACCTAACGATATTTCCTGTAACTTGCATTTTTGCCTTCAATGAAAGCTACAGTATCTTTAGAATAAATAAAGTCAACAGCAGATGGTGCTGTTCTCCTATATAATTTATTTTTTCCAGCGAGCTTAGTAGCAATACTTAGGTTTCCTTCCATATAATAGTGACATTTACATTTTTTGGTTTTTATTTGCAAGACGAGAAACAGACACAAGAGGGAGAGACAGAGACAGATACAGAGATCTTTCGTCCATTGGCTCACTCCCAAAATGCTTAAAACAGCTAGGATCCCAGAAATTAATCTAGGGTCTCCCACATGGGTAACAGGGATCCAAATACCAAGTATTTGATTCATACAGCTTTTTCCTGGACTGAATATCACCTTGAAGTTTCTTCCTGGAGTGAGTATAACCTTGGCTATATTGGAAATGCAGCGAAGACATTCTAAGGTTCTACACTTGAGACAGAATATCAACCACTGAATCAAATGCCTGACCCTATGTAACCATTCTAGGTAAAAGTCCTATGTACATACACATGTATGTGTCTATATATAAATAAGAGTACTTTAAAACTTAAGTCAGATGCATTTTAGGGGAACAACAAAAAAACCAAATAGAATAAAAACTTCCAGTCTTCAACGTGTTGATTCTTGGGAGTAAACACAAAGGAAGAGCATTGAAAACTTTCAATAGTCCTCTACATTGTAGTGAAGTTATCAGAGCAGTGCGATTTTTATTATCCGAGTCTTTCTGGTAAGTTAGTTCTTAATTCTGCATATCTCAATTAATATAAAAATTGATAGCACTAGACAGCACTCACTGTATCTCTTTTAATTTTTCCATGATAGGCTTCAGGAATAGTAGTCATTTTGGCTGTGGGAAAATGGCATGGTAAAGTGCAGCATTTAAAGTATCATTTTATAACTTACTGTTGCGTTATGTTTGTTTTAGGAAAGTAGGTATAATCAGATTTTAGACACCGGTGACAATGGCAAAGAGCAGGGCAGACAATTAATTGTGCAAAGATGAAAACCGGATACATGTCAAATATGACAGTTGAGCACTCTACCGTTGAAGAGCGGTAGAAAGTTTGTGCCCATAAGCTTCATTTAGACATTTATCCACTTAAAACTTCACCAACAATGGCTTTATTTAAAACAACTTTGCTATGTCATGCAAAATACGTTTTAGGTATATTTTTCTGCATGTGACTCGCATTATGTCAAGTGTGTGGGATTCTTCTTTAAAAATATAGAATCCTGAGGGTGGGAAGTGGAACTCCGACCCACAGGGAAGTCCCTTGGGCTGTCACCATGACTCACTTTGTGAGTCCCCATTTCTGAATCTGCAACAACTTCATGCTTTCTGAATGATTCATACTACAGGGCCAACATTTCATACTAAGCATACTAAACATAGTGTGATAAATAATCACATTCATGCTTTTATGCAAAATTATAGGGTGTGTTTGTGTATGCATATTCTGTAGTAGATGAAAATCATTAATGACTTGAAATTTAATTAGCATGAGGACAGAAAGACATCCTTCGAATTTTGACTGTTGATTTACAAATGAAGTTTTAAAGCAAAAATCTTTTAACTATTAAGGGGTATGAGTCTAGTGTGCAAGGCAAAATATGTGGAAAATGGGAATCAAACAGGAGTATTCTGTTGTAAATAATTGAAATTCATGCATTTTTTTTTCATAATATGTATGTCCATGAACTTTTTTGGGCTATTCTTAAATTTGGATATTTGTAAATATATTTGTATTTGTAAATATAACCCATTATATAAATATCAATCTATCATAATGTTGAAACAATTGATTTGAGAGAGACATAGATGGACAAATTGAGAGAAAGCTGTATTCTGCAGACTCACTCCCTACATGGCTGCACTGAAAAATAACCCAGGGTCTCCCACGAGTGCAGCGGGAACATAATTCCATGAGCTTTCAGCCATGCCTCTCAAGGCTTGTATTAGCAGGGTATGGATAAGGAACTGGATTTGGGAATCAAATCCAGGCACTTCCAACATGGCAGCCAAATGTCTTAGCCACTCCGTTGCTCGCCTAAGGCTTACCCTGTAATTTTTTGGCTTTGAAAATCTTAATTACTTTTGTGAGTTATTAAGTTTTGAAGATGGTCATTTAATATTAAGTGTATTTGCTATTCTCAAAGGAGATTTTTTTCGCCTTCTCCATTTCTGGACTTCTTTGTGCCAGTTAGAATCTAATAAGGTCTACTGAGGTCTCACAGAACCCATTAGGTCACTAAGCCAGACTTGCAGGTCCAAAGAAGGCTAGAGAAATGTTTATTGATCAGGAAAGTATAACACCAGGGACATTTCAAACTGCTTATTCAATGTATTGTGTGCTTCACCAAGGAGCCCTCCTGAGAACTTCTACCCACCTTATTAGGCTCCGTTTGTCACGCCACACCTCCCCCAACATGCAGCTAAGAAGAGACTGTTTTCTGCTCCAAAGGAATGAAGACTGGCTTTAAAACCCTGCCCTGTATCTGGGCCAACTCAACCCCAATTTTTAACACCCCATTCTGTCCCTGTTAAAGAGTTTTCTACTGTAACCAGTTGCCTCCTTGCCTTCTTTGAACTCAAAGATCCTAAAGCCTAGCAATATCTTCTTCCTTTTCCACAATAAGCTCTCCTTTCTTTTTGCTTTTTACAGGAAGGTTGAAGAACTCTGAATCTGTCTCGTGCTTCTAGAATGTCTCTGATGCCAATTAATATAAAATTTGGAAAGTAATGGAAGAATAGAGGAAGAAATGAGTTTTCTAGAAAAGCCAAAACTTACTTCTGACATATGCTCTAACTTATTGCATTATGGTCCGCAATAATTCTAGGGATTTGGTGATTGTGGCACATTTTTCTTTGCTAAATTTGGTGCTGCCAACTTCAAATTTTAGCTTTAATATTTTTGAGAGAAACAGAATAAAACTATAGGACAGATGTATAGACATATAATGTAATAAAACTTATTTTAAACTATATCTGAAGAACAATTTGTTTTGGCAGTTTTTCAATTCAGATAGCTAGTTTTTAGAGAACAGAAAACATTTTTCTTACATTTTTCTCTTATATTCTCTTCACTTCTCTTTGCTTTGCTTCTTCGCTTTCCTCTTCTCTTTATCTTTTTCTCTTTTCTCCTATTTCTGCTGATTTATTTGAGAGGGGCGGTTTCCACTATTTCACTCCTCATCTTGCTTCAGTTCCCCAGGAAAGGGCCAAGCAGAAGCCTGGTGTAGAGAAGTCAGTGCAAGTCTCCCATTTGCGTGGCAGCAATTCTTATGACTTGAGCTATCACTGATGCCTACCAGGCTTGGCTTTGGCGGAATCTGGCAATCGATCACTCAGGAACTTTGGTGGAGAACACAGGTGTCTTCACACTAGGCCAAACATCTGCAACTGAACCTTTGTACATTTTGCTCTTCCTTTTCGTCCCTTCTTTTACTCTCATTTCTGAAGGCTATTTAAAAGCAACTGAGTCCTGAAGCCTTCGGTGGAATTGAGCAGTAAAAAGAAGGAGGGGAAAGAAACAAATGGAGATGAAAGATCACAGATGTAGGAACGGGAAGATACCATCTTTGAAAGACTGCTTGGGCCCTGATGTCAGCTTCAGAGCTCCAGCATAGAGGAGGAGGCAACTGAGTCCTTCAACTAACGGTGCTCAAAGAGGCATCAAAGACTGAGAAAGGTTCTTCCTTGCAGGGTGCTGACCCAGTGTGGGGAGTCAGAGTCCAAGCAGGGTAAAGGTGGGACAGAAGCACAGAGCATACACCTCTGAGCTGAGGCTGGTGTTCCTGCGTGGGGCAGCCCCATGTGGAGATTCAGGGACCAAAGAGTCAAATGAATGGCATCCCAACAGGGGATAGAATGACTTTTGTAAGGTGACAAAAGCAGGATAAGGAAAGCAGATCCTTTTTCCTGATGTGGGTTTGTACTAATATGAATTGGAAACTGTAGACTGAATTTAGAAAAAGTTGCATCTGCATCCTATGATGAGATCCCCATGCTTCATGATTATCATGCACAGTTGCCCTCCTACTTGTTAACAAAAGTTTCAGTTCATTGGATTTTATGTTTATGAAGGTCTAGATTTTACAGAAGATGTCATTGAAAAAGCAAAGGAGAAATTGCTCTGGTCTCCTGTTTCTTAGAGTAACACTGGCTAGTATTTTCCACCAGCAGTCTGGGCATCCACACCATGTCTGGGCACGTCTTTATTTAGAATTATTTATTTGCCTTAGAGCCAATGTCTCCTTATATTGGGGCATATCGGAACACATTCTATGTCTAAGGGTCACAATAAATGGGGAGTAATCCATGTTTCCCCAGAACAGACTTTCAGATAGTTTGTTGGCAGTCTGTCCTCTCCTGCTGTCTTCTTCACAGTCAACAGCCTCAGTTCATTCAATGGGATGATTTTAGGAGGTGTGTTACTGTGTTAATTACTTTCTCACTTGTCTTAACATGTGCCCATAGATCAGTGTGCCGCTTATGTTCACTTATCTGGAACTGAACATGGTGCTCCTTTTTATTCTCACAATATCAGTATTGGTATGAAAAATTTAGTACTTCTATGTTGGAAAATTAATTGTATGCCCTTTCAGTTTTTCTGTAAACCCCAAACTATTTTGAATAAAATTTCAATTGGAAACTATAGAAAATAATTTTTAAACAAAAATGACATCTGAGATATTTAACTTAGTACATTAAAACATATACATAAATATACTTTCCTTAATATTTTACACTTGATCTTAGCCAAGAGGCCAAGAAGTGATTCATTAATATTTTAATAAATTCTGAAATATTATTAAAACTTAGCATCAATGAATAGTCACTCACTTAATTTGCCAAGTTTCATTGTACAGAGGCATGGATTAAGTGGTCTCCAAGTTTTACACATTTATTTAACTCCACTAGCAGGATTCTTTTTGCACATTTTCACTAGATCCTAGAATTTATATTAGAGTCTTCAGAATGCACAGCAATTTAGCAATACAGTAATGAACTTTCCTGACACTTTTGTAATTTTCCATGAGATGGTGCTATATTGCTGTGAGAAAATATTTGCACTTCCAGTTTCACAGGGTTCGGCATAAAGTTGCTTTCCCTAATGGCTATATTGCACTTATTTTTTGATATGTAGAGAAAAATGAAACCTGCAAATTTAATTAATAATTTATTCTAAAATTAATTCTTTAAAAGATAGGTTGGATAGCTTTATTAAAGGCCAGATAGAGGCGAGATTAGAAATTATGGTTCAGATGGTAGTCTCTATTGTCACTACTGCCATTGTGGTCCTGAAGCAGCCGTAGCCAATAAAATATAAATGAATGTAGTTGTGTGTGAATAAAGTTTTGTCCACAAAAGCAAATATCTAGCACATGAGCTAGATTGTTTAATCCTTGGCATAAATCACATAGAAAGTTGAGTCATCATATTATAAATATTTGTGTTTGTTGAGTCAAAGCTGGTACTTACATAAAATGGACAGACTTGAGCAGAATCCCTGTAATTTGCTGGCAATGTTCACCCCCTTCTCTGATCCCTTCGCTTTGATTGTAGGCAAGAATGGAGACTTCTCTGAATCCATATATATAAATCCAAAGATAATGGGATCTTACTTTTGTTATGTAAAACTCCATTTCGTTAGTGGACTTTCTCTGGATACTCTCCTGTCTGGCACAATGAATAAAGAACAGTAAGGGAATACGCATGGAAAGCAGCTAAGTCCATCCAGCAGACATCCAGGAAATAACGGAAAGCATTAGTTACAGAGCCACAGGAAACAAATCTAACAACAGATGTGGGAATTTTCTCCGGGGACGATGTCTGCCCTGCGCCATGTCGGGTGACCTATTCACATTGTGCATGAACTCCTGACACCTGCCTCCCAAATGTGGGATGAATAGTGTGAGCTCTTTCATATTGCCGTTTATTATACAACAATGAAAAAGTGATCTAAAAAACTTCATATGTATCTCTCTATATATACATATACAATTATACATAACACACGCACTCCTGTGAATTACATTGTTTAAAGTATATGTTTTCCATGAAAAATTCAGAATACTATAACTATAGTAAGTTTTCATTTGATTAATTCACTTATATATGAGTTAAGATCAGTGATTTAAAATTTATTTTATTTGTTTTATACTAATGTATTTTGAGTTTGTGCTCTCCTCACCATGATTAAAAGGAATAACAGACACACGCACATCTGTAAGATACATTCTAACTGGAATCCTCCTAGTTAGAAAATTTTAGTTATCAGGTTTTTCATCAAATGAAAGGTTGTTACCATGGATAACTCCAGTGTGTCTAATATATTAGGATCTCTGATGCTATATCGGTATTGCAGGAGTAGTGTAACTGAATACCAAGACGAAGCTACTTATGAGGAAAAGAAGTTTATTTAACTCACTGATCTAAAGTTTAAAGATCCAAGTGGATCTAGTATAAACTCTGTGTTGAGGGCGTCTCCGGGCATCACTTTGTTGTCCAGATAATAATGACAGGAGCATGTACCAGAGAAAGCAAGTGATTTCAGCCGGAACTGGGAACAGAAGGAGAGGGAAGCAGAGCCACAATTTGTTCCTTTTATAATAAACGTCTTGTGAGAACTGCCAAGGAGTCACACAGTTACTACCTCATGTCCCCAGTAACCTAATGACCTCCTAGTGGAACTCAAATTCCAAAGGTTCCAGCACATTCCAATATTCCCCGTCCCCCACACCTGGGGACTAAGCTTAATCACAATGGACCTTGAGGACAGAGACCGTGTATAACACAGTAAATATCTAAGTGCCGCACGGTTGGGAAGTCAATTTTGAAGCACTCAAATAAAACGAGTGCACATGTTTCATCAACATCAAAACTGAACATTTTTTGTTTTGTAAAGTTTGTGAATATATTCTAGGTAGTAAAATAGAAGGATGTTTAATTAAAATTTTCACTAACTGCAAAAACACTTTTTCTCAATTATGGTGAAGGGTTTATGTGAAAGTTAATCTGTATACATTGTTTAAATTAGCCAACAGTTAGATTAATAGATCATCAGAGAGTCTAAGCTAATATTTCTGACTCATTCAAAATATTTTTTCCAGTGGCTATTTACTTCTCATTTTTAAAAAATATTTTTAGAGTTTCTGCAAAGTTAAGAATAATTCTACCTTGTTTCCTCTGTCCACTTGGAAATTAGTATCATCATCTGAAAAGGGATGCAAACAATTCTGATACCTTTTGAAAAAGTGGTGAAATTATGCCCATCTCAATGCAAGGAATTACTGCACAGTCATTTTTGAAAAAAAAAAAAAAACTATATTTGGACCATGTCATCTAGCCTTAAAAACAATATGATTTTATATTGCTTTCTCTTTTCAAAGGCTTTGTTTATTTTTAGTTTCGCAATGCCAGATGTACAGAGACAAGGAGAGACAGAGAGGAAGATCTTCTGCCTGCTGGTTTATTCCCCAAGTGGCTGCAACAGCTGGACCTGAACCAATCTGAAGCCAGGAGTTAGGAGCTTCTTCTGGGTGTCACATGCCAGTGCAGGGTCCCAAGGCTTTGGGCCGTCCTTCACTACTTTCCCAGGCCACAAACAGGATGGAAAGCTGGGACTCTGGGGCACAAATCAGAGCCCATATGGGATCCCAGCACATGCAAAAAGAGGACTTTAGACGCTAGGCTAATGTGCTGGATCTGATTTTATATTTCTAAAATATATAACTTACATACCGCAAAGTTCAAGTGTTTACAATGTACAATTGAGCATTTTCTAGGATATTTACAATGTTGTGCAATTGTCACAACTGATGAATTCCAGGATATTTTTCCACATAATCCGTGATCACTGTACCCTCCTAATCCTCACTGCTTTAAGACACACACTGGTTTTCCTTGTGCTTGAAAGGCGAGGAGGGGGCTGGGGAGAGTGGGGAGAGACATTCTGTCTCCAGCAGCTGGGTCATTTCCCAGATAGCCACAACAGCTGGAACCAAACCTGTTGATCTCTTAGAAGTTGAGAGCAAAATATTGATTGTCAAAGGATGAGGTGTGCTGAGAAGAAAAGGGATAATTAAAGAGTGATTAATAGTTAATACATTATACTTAGATAGCAGTAAAAAGTTCTAGAACTCTGTTGTGTAGTCGGATAACTATAGATAATACAGTATGTATTGTATTTAAAGAAAAGGTGGCTAAAAGAGAAGATTTTGGTGTTTTCTGCACTAACAAATGATGTGTCTGAGGAGATAAATACATGTTTTCTTGGATTGAACATTGAGAGTATTCAAGAAGTTCATGGAGATGTGCATTATTAAATCATGCATGGATTTCAAGTTTCTTTTGCATCAGGACAAAATATTTTCATTCTGCTTTCCCAAAATCTTTGAAAGAATTTTTTCACATATGTTTAAACAATGGAAAGCACCTCAGGTTTATCCCTTTTTCAACTCTGAAATTTTTAAAATTGTCCTCATCATATCTCTGTGAAGAATATAGTGGCTGCCACGAGGCTGAGAGACACAGGGAGTGGAGACACTTTGATTCCGCAGTGTGAGGCGCTCCTGAATTCAACTGGAGACAGCTGAAGCCCAGCAGGTCTTAAGGCAGGAAGTGGGAGAAGTGCTTCCTGCTGGGCATCATTAAGTTTTAGTGTTTTTATGCACATTTTTTGATCAGAACAACTGATCAGTGCATAAACATATAAACAGTGTGTTAGTAGGGTTTTTTTCAGACATAAGAAAATAATTCTTTGTTAATACTAGTCATAATAACTTTTGAAATAAGTTTTAGGTTAATCTTAATTATAAGCAAATTCCAAATCAAATCTTATTGGTTCTAAATTGGTTCACACATCTGAACTTGTTAGAATGGCTTTCTTCTCTTTTCCCCTGAGGAATGAACATGATTCATGTTATATTTTTCTGAGAAAAATTCTACAAAGTAATTCTCAATGTACTACTTTTCAATCTGACAAATAATATACCTAGCAGAATTCAAAGGAAACTTAGTGTGAGTGAGTCATTCAGCAATTCCTTATTCTGCAGTTGAATATTTCCCAAAAAAGTACTTATGAGTGTTAAAATAATTATTTCTGGTTCTAATTAAAATTTCCAAGCAGGAAAGTTCCTAGAATTTTAAAATTATACAAGAGCATTCTGAAGTGTGTTCTATTATAACATTACATGTAGGTATTTTTTCATGCTAAGGATGGATTCTTTAGTGCATTTTCTGCTGATAACTAAAATCCTAATAACTTCAAGAATTATAATTGTTATGTGGATCCACGCTGGCTGAGTAGATAGAACCTGCCTTTGCCTCTACTACAGAGAAAAATCAGAACAATAAAAGGGCTGTGTATCCATGAGAATAACGGACAGGAAACTTCAGTCGGGAAATGATGAGAACTCTACACAGGCAGCAGAGAGGAAATAGCAAATCACAGTTCCTATCCTGATTCCCTGGCGGGGAGATGCCTCCTCACTGAGCAAAGGGAACCTGAAGGTAATTCAAGCCCTGTAAGTGCCACAGCTCAGCACTGCTTTTTAATCCAGTGCAGGTAGCTGACTGTGCTCTGAGTGATAATTTGTTCCAAATACGGAAACCACATCGCCTCCCATTCAAATCCCCAGCTGTTATGGCATAGCTGCTGCTAATAGTCTATTTTGTCTTAGAGGATTGCATGCAGCTTTGTTACACCAGAATTCCCCAGAGCTGGAGCCCAGGGCATTTTATAGTCAGAGACCAGGCTCCTCCGTCTTCTGAAGGTGGGGGAACACGGATACAAGTTTTCCTTTGTTCTTGATCTGCTCCTTGGAGCTTGGTTCCAACAAGCAATCTACATCCAAACCCAGAAAAGCAGAAGCGAGGAAGTCCCATTCTGCATCTCTTAGCACAAGGTGCTGTTGTTCAACACGCAAACATGAACACGCTTTCACTCTCTATGGGAACTGGGTATGGCCTTTTCTGCGTCCTGCGGCTGGGGCACCGTGGCTGTTGGTACAAAACGCATGGAGTAACTCACCGTCTCTTATGGTACTTGAAAGGTTCTATCTGTTTGCCTCTACAACTCAGCATTATGCAGCTCTGGTACTGTGATCATTTCGATCAATCAGAGGAAGTTCTGTTCTCCCCCATGGAATTCCAGAAAGGCAAGCAGCCAGAAATAACCTATTGGCAGAATGGCTAAAATTAACAGGACACAGCCATATGTACCCCAAAAGAAATTCACTGCAGGTAAACATACAGACAGAAAGCAAGGAGTTCAAAAAAAGGTATACCATGCAAATGGAAACCAAAAATTAAGTAGAGTAGCTATACTCAGTAGACTAAGTCAAAAACTAGAAAAAGATACAAAGAAGGATGTTATATATTGATAAGATGATTGATTCAACAAGAATATACAGTAATAACAAATATACATGCACCCAGTATAAAACATTTAAATATCTACTTAAAGGATTTTAATATCACAGTAGTAGGGAATTCAGCGCCCTGTTATTATTAATGGACAAATCATCCAGACAAAAACCAACAATGATACATCACATTTGAACCACACTGAATGGTAATATATATCAAATAATCCAGAGTCTAAGCTTTTTTGGGGTCAAAAATGGAGATTTTATAAAATGAAATTATTCCATGTTATCATGTGAGATAACATCTTGAATCATGTTTTTTATCAGGGACCAGAACTGTGATTTTAATGGAAAAAAAAAAGTGTGTAGGGGACTTTATGCTTCTGCTTAGACTTTTTCAAAAGCAATTTTATTACTTACTTTATTTGAAAGTCAGAGCCACAAGGAGAGAGGCAGTGATGAGAGAGATCATCTATCTGGTTCACTCTCCAGATGGCCGCAATAGCTAGGGCTTGGCCAGGCCAAAGCCGGGAGCCAGAGCTTTGTCAGGATGGCTCATGTAGGTGGTGGGTGCTCAAGAGCTAGTGTCATCTTCCACTGCTTTCCACGGCACATTAGTTGAGTACTGAATTTGAGCAGATAGCCTGGAGTTTGATGTGAGGCATCAGTGTGGTACGGTAGCATCACAAAAAACAACCTGAAACACTTTGCCACAACTCTTTCTTCTCTTTCCATTTTAAATTATTATTTTTTTATCTGAATGCCTGTAATTTTCCATTTTCTGGTCCTCTAATGGTTGCCTTTTAGCAGTGCTGACTGTATTTAAGATAATCTTCTCAAAGCTCGTATGACAACAAACCAGTCTTGTTTGAGATTTCTGAGAAATTTGACCTCAGGTGAAAAAGCAAAGCCTTTTCATAGTTTACAATGCACCAATCAGTTGAATGCTTTGTACCAATGTGATTTCACGGCATACTATTTCCCTCCTGGATTTTTCTTACCTCGGTGGGGTTGTCCCAATTCTAAGAAAGACTTGAGGTTTCTTTTACCATAGGGCTTTTCCACATGTTATTTATTTCCACCTGAAACTTTCTCCTATCAAGGTAGCAAGACCAACTTCTTCGTTTTCAAGTTTGAAAGGCTCACCCAAATTCCTTATAAATCTTTCTAGCACTTCCTTAAAGGATACCTCTTCTGGTCTTGGGATGATATAAGGTGAAATCAGTGATTTTAATTGGCAAAACTCCTGGACTCAGTTTTGTTCATCAGGAAAGAAATGCTTAGTCATGATGTAAAATTTCTTGTGAAATGGATGCTAGAATTTCAACTAAACCAGTTAACATCCATGCTTAAGGTGATTGAGTTGATATAGCTCCACCAATGGGAGCAAGTACTGATTGTGCAGAAGCAATTTTGAGGAAGTTCTAATTATTATTTACTTAATTTTTAATTTTTAGATTTGTTTTATTTTTATTGGAAAGGCATATTTGCAGAGAGAATAAACAGAAATATCTTCCATCTGCTTGGACAAATGCATAATTCTTCTCATTTATCACATATTAGTGTACAGTGTCGTCAACCTTATGCATATGTATAAAAACTAAGTCAGTAGAGAAAAACTTCTGGTTGTATTCCCACTAAATTTTGGTCCTTTTATTTTTTACTTGAACTTCTTACTTGGTGATATACTAAGCTTTTTACTTTGGTGTAAGTCTGCCAAGATTTACTATACCCCTCTTCTTCAAAGAAGAAGCTTGCCAGGAATTTCACAGAATGTTTTAATGAAGGTAAGGGCTCCAGTGAATCCTGTGTGCAATATGCTTCCAAACCCACTAGTTCTGAAGTTGTATTTCACAGGACACCTCTTCACATTCTCTTGGTGATGATCATCCATTGCTAGAATGAAAGATAAATATTGGTAACTCCTCCTAAAATTTTCCTCGTGATTGTCTCCTCTTGGTCCAGTGGAAAGGAAAATATTGCAGCCTAAAGATGGAGCAGCTGTTCTCAACAGATTAGTTCTATACTAACTCACTCTTGGAAAAGATGAGCTAAAAATTAGTATGGGACCTACTTAAGGCTAGATGTTGAGAGAACTTAGTTTTAAAAGAATCCCAGATTTGGATAAAATAGTTCTGCATCTTACATGAAGAAGTTGTACAAGTAGTACTCCGCCGACAGAATGCCAAAGGTGATGCGGTTCAGAAAGACCAGTGTGAACTTGGGCTGGACCAGCCTCAGGACACAGGAGACCTCAGAAATCCTGTTTGTGCGACTGAGGGAATGAACATTTTAGAGAGCAGAGACCCCACACTAGTTGGAAATTACAGTTGCTAGGGTACCACTTCTGCTTACACAGAATGGAATTTGAGGGTAAACAAGATAGAGTCTTGCATGGTTTCCCCAAACTAACGTGTTGTTACAAAGAATGTCTGAAATGTCTGTAGTTGTGTTCATCTTGGGAAAGATGCCTGACCTAGGCAGGAACCCTGCCTTGGTGTTGAAAATAGAGGTGAAGGCCACTGATGCCACAACTTCCATGACTTTGTCTTTAGAACCCACAGGAAATCTTCTGGTTGTTTCCTTTTCTTTTTTAAAGGTCTTTGATATTTTTATAATTCAAGCTGAGTGTAGGGTTGATGTGAATGAAGTCATTCCAGATGCCATTGTGCAACTGTTTTGTTCATCAATGTGAGGATTTTGAGCCAAGTATATTCAGCACTGTGGACAAAGTTTGAAGCTCAGTAGAGAAATGTTATCTTTTGTTAGGGATAATGGATATTTTTTATGACAATGCAGAACTCATATTCTCTAGACTTCCTCAGTCTCTAGTGAGATGATAACTCCAAAGGACATACAAAATAGAAAAAAAGAGGAAAACAGCAAAAGAACCAATGTTGCTATTTTGTTTGTTTTTCAAGACTATCGGTTTAGTGCCATTTATAAACTTAACTTCCATATAATAGTTGCAGGAAAATAAATGTTTTGACTAAAACCAATAGTTTCCTTTTATTCTAGTTAAACAGAAAGAATTGCTAAAAATTGCACCGAAATTTCAAATTCATTGAATTCATTTTAACCATAATAGGAAGATTTCACCATGATCAGGAACATTTTGCTTTTCATTTATGTCAAAAATTTGATTACTCTCTTTTTTGAACTAGTTATTACAAGGCAAAAGTTTGCCTGAATCTCAGTTCACAAACACTACGGATGTTTTGGCAATGGATACAAATGAAAACATGATTTGTAGAATAATACTACTTTGATAAGTATCCTCTGCCACTAATAATAATTAAATTTTGTTTTTTCAAGTTTATATGCATTGCATTTCTGCCATGGATGACATTGCTTATACACAAACAAGACCTGTTACCTTAAAAAAAATTATTTACTGCGTCTCAAAAGAATCAAAGTCACCTACATCGTTTGTTAGAAGGCAGCTGAAGAAGCCATGGCTTCTATAGGCCTCCTCACATAAGTTAAAATGTTTGTGTATTTTTCATCCAGTAGTTTGACAATTTTATAGCAGTTTAGGAAGGCTATTTCAAGATGTCAGATATTATATCAGATGAAATTTGGTCATTTTCTAATTAGTAAAGACATAATATTCACATACAGATTTATTAATGATACTCTTGGGTCATTATTATTTGAATTGAAGTATCCCAATAAATGCATCTATTTTCATTCCATCCATAGAATCTGCTAATCTATTTTCCTACCTAATGCCAGCCTCTGGAAAAGAAAAAGGAAATCTCATCACATATTCAATCACAGAGAGAGTTTTTGAAATTTTTACAGTTTCCTAGTTTTATACTCAATTGTTTTTGCCACAAGTGAAGAAAACATTAATCTAAAAGTTGATCTCATAGCATCAGCAAGTTCATGGCCAATGATATGTGGAGCATCATAACACATTGACTAATCCCTTGATAGGTATGACTCCATGTTTGTTCCAAGAAACGAACCTTGTACTGCAGTCTTAAATTCCTCATCTCATAGTTTTTTAACACAGAGACATTGAAATATTACACTGGGTAGAAGTGAATCTCTTTCCCCAACAGCAACAGACATTTCATGAATACAAAAACATTCACGAATACTATCTATATGTAGTATACTATGTATACACAAATACTATATATATATATACACAAATACTACATATATACAACAATTATATATATATATATATATATATATATATATATATATATATAGAGAGAGAGAGAGAGAGAGAGAGTATTAGGAATACAATGGCACAGAAAACACTTACATTAAGCAGCGTCACCATTACACCTGACATTTAAGAAGTCGTATTTAAGACATGTAACACTGTGAGGCAGGAGCAGAGTAGAAAATTCCCAGGGTGCGGTACCATAGATTTGTGGATGCGGAGCAAGTCATGCAGAGCCGTTGGTTAACCTATGGGGACAACCTTGGGATTAGCTAAATGCATTCTTTTCACATCCCTGCTACATGCTCAGTGACAGGTAGCCTTTACCTCTGGTTAAAAGTTTGGCTGAATAAAAATTACATTGACAGGTTTATCTTGTTCCCTATATCGCTCTCTGCAGCTCATTTATGCTTGTTTTCTCTTGTAACTTAATGGATAATTGAAGTGTCTGAAATTTCCTATTATTGATATGTGTCCTGTTTTCTAGCATAAATTCTTAAAAACAAGCTCTTATTGCCAACATTAAATATTTTGTGTGAAAGGATCAAGATGAGAGATTTTTTATTTTTATTTGAAGTATATTTGATAACAGTTCTGATTCTCTGTCAGGAAGAATTCTTCTTAAAGGAAGAGCCTTAAAAATACCAATTTCTTATGAAACAATCTCTTAGTTGAAAGGCAATGAAAGTTTACCTGTTGAACTACCAGAGTAAATGTCCTAGTTCTGTGTAGCAATTAGCCTCTTCAACATTTCAGGTTAAACACTTTTTCTTGTGTAATATTTCTCACAAATGATCTACCACATCAATTTATTAAATTGTGGAGGGGGTTGCTAAATTGGTACTGATAACAATTCTGTAAGATAGATTGCTATTCCAATTCCAATATTCTGCCATTTAGTGTATCATAGCATTGTAGGTATAGTCAATGATAGAAAGTCCAACATTTTATTGTCAAGACATATTTAACAGTTTCATTAGATTTACTTCTTTTATTCAGGGCTAGAAATGCATACTGCCATGTATCTTTACTTTTCAGTATGCTAGTCTCCATTATACAGTTCATCTGTGAGAATATATGTGTATATATATTCATATATCTGTTGATTTTGTTTTTAGCATGAAGTTTGTCTTAGAGAAAACATATAGTATTTGTCCTTTTGGGGTTGGAATATTTCAATGAACATAATAACTTTTAATTGGCACCATTTTGTTGCAAATGATAGAATTTCATTCCTTTTAAGGCTAATCCATGGAGTATATGCACCACAGTTTCTTTGTCCACTCCTCTATTGACAGGTGTCAGTATTGTTTTCTTGTTTTTGCTATTGTAGATTGTGCTGTTACAGACCGGGTTGCGGATCACTTTCTTATATGCATATATATATTTTTTGTTTATTTTCCCAGGAGTGGGATAGCTGGGTCATATGGAAGATTCATTTTCATTTGTCTGAATATCCCTTATGCTGACTTTCATAATCGATGTACTAGCCTGTGTTCAGACCAACAGTGGATTGGAGTACCTTTCTCCCCACATTCATTCAATAGTACTGTATTTTATATTTTGTCTATAGCTTCAGGAAGTCTCAAGCATGACAAGTTTATGAATTAGTCAGCATTTGATATGAGTTAGCAAAATACACAGAAAGATTTGAAATGACAGGTGGACTTTCAAATATGGTTTAATTGATGAGTTTAAGCCATATATAGCCAAAGTTCATCCTGACCTAGTCTCTGCCCCCAGAGATCCAGTATCTCCCTTTCAGTTGGCTGCAGTATCTCTCCAGGAGGTTTAGTTACAAACTGTATGGGTGTGGGTGGATTCTGCCTTTGTTTCCTGAGTTCCATCCCTGGCTGATTCATTCCCCAGCAGCTCACTCCCCATTGGCTCATTACCCCATGGCATGGCTAGACTATTCCAGAGGGCAACTGATCAGGAACCTGTGGGCTTCCACTCAGCTTTGCCTCCCCTCACCAGTGTTTTGTCCTATGGCTTTTCACCTCTCACTGTCTATTTGAGGACGCTCCCACCATGAATCTGTCTGCTGCTATTCACTTGAGCTGGCTCCAAATTCACCAGTCCTTTTCTGTGGGTTGGGGTGTGCTCTGGCAGCTCAGCTGCACTCACCTTCCTCCTGGGCTGCTGGCTGCAACCTCATGCGTTTTCAGCAGATGTACTTTGTGCAGCCCCTGCTTCTCTCCGGTGGCCTCCAGGGAGCCTCACTCCCCTTGTCTGGGGATATTCCCTTGGCAGCTCTATGCTCCACCTGATTTTGTATTGCAGCTCTCTCTGCACTCTCAGCTGCACTTTCCTTCCCTGATTGGCTATACTCCTACTCATGTAGGAATTCTTGCTGTGATTTGAATTCACAAAGTCCATATGTCTTAAGCCTTTTTCATACACTTACTTGCAATTCTATTATTTTAAACAAATATGTTTTGCACATTTAATTGAGTTCATTTTCATATCATTAAGTGTTAAGAGTTCTTTATATGCCTTTGAAAAGTCATTCATCAGATGCAACTTTTGAGTGAATTTTTGTGAATGCTACAGGTCTGCTATATTTGCATGTGAAGTTCTGCTTATTCCAGTTCCATTTGTTGAAGAAACTATCTTTTCTTTATTGTGTTGCTTTTCTCCGTTTATCTGTGTCGCCCTATTTCTAGGCTCTCTACTCAGTTTTCTTTCCAATACCACGCTACTTTGATGAATGAAACTGAACACATCTTGAAGTCAAGTATTGCCAATATTCCAACATTCTTTTCTTCTGCATTTGTTTAATGAATATGTTATTTTCCTTTGAATCAGGTAGTTGAGTCTGCATCCTCAGTGGACTCTGTTAGTGGTTGCTGCAGGGTGCCCTAATTGCTGCTTGCTTCTAGTTGGAAATAGAGTGTGATTATCCTTAAGCTAACTAAACCACCATGGTATAGTTAGAATGTTACATTTTTTGTACTTGTAAGTAAATATGCAATGAGTATGAATATTTCTAAAGGAAATTCAGTGCTCTGGAAAAAGAAGGAACAAAAGTTTGGAGTATGAAAGCATCCATTACCAACATTTCAATACCAAATGATCATTATTGTTCTAGATTATGCATTATATATAGTATATAAATATGTACATACCAGTATTTTGAAAACTCTGGTAGAAATATATTTGAATTTTTGTCAGGCAATCATTAGCCAGAGCTATAAAATGAAGTAACTCTCTTCATTTTGTCCTCTTGATTTTGCCAAGGACTGCCTTTCTCACTGGTTTACTTCAGTATTTCAATTATTTATCTTGTAAGTGATTCGTGTACACACACACACACACACAGTGTCTTATGCTTAAGAGAGATAGTTTCAGCTGAAATTCTAAGATAGGAACTGAAATTTATTCCCCTCTCATGCTATTTTTGAAAAAGTCACATATTCCTTGAAGTATGCACATTTTGACCTTCTTTAATTCACATATTTGATCTTCATTCAGAAATGTGCTTAAAATTTTTCCATTTGCTTTGGACCTATATGTACCATGTTATTAAGATATGCATAATTTATATCTATATAAACACTAAATAAGCAAGTAACTCAATAAATCAAAGTTGTTTGTAATTTTAAAGATAAATGTTGTACATGCTGGATAGAATTATGTAATATAAAACTAAATATAGTCTAAAAATTGTATGTGCTTCATTATACATAAGAGTTTATATTCACGTGTAACTTTAGACTTATGGTTCACTAATGACCATGATACCCTTAGAAGCACCATTATTTTATATTTATTTTGTTTAAATAAAAGATTTTTCACTCATCATATTATCCTTACAACTGAAACTACTTGTTCATATCTTTTTAGAAACCCATTCTGGATAAAGACAACAAAAAATGTTGAAAATAAATTTTAACTTATAAGTACAAAAATTAAAAACAAAAACATTTAGAAAATAATTTACAATCTCCTTCATCCAACAGTCTTTGAAACAAGTAAATTTCATTGAAGAAGAACAATTTTATGGTTTTAGTGCTGTGTTTTTCTCTCTACCACAATCAAATACCACAATTTTTCCAGAAAGAACAAGTGATTAAAATAAAGTACTGTATTTTGTAATAATATGTTTCCATTAAAAAAGTTAGCAGGCCCCAAATAAATCCATTAACCAGAATATGACTCAACCCAGGGTGAAGTGGAGAGCTAAGGATACTCTTCCTAGCTTTTGTCATCATCTTCCCAGGGGGGGTGAACAGTAATGGTTGGAAAAAGCAGATTTTTTTTTTTGATATGGAATAATTAAACTTGTGTAAAAGCTCTTGAAGCCTGTGTCAAAGTGTTATGTGTCACTGGACTCAACACACAAAACCATTAGATTATTACTTTTATAAGTCAGTGTTCCCCCAATTGCTTTAGATTATTCATTCCATAAACTTTCAATAAACAAGTAGAGCATCCTTACAGACTCAATTCATCGAATTCTCTGAGGAATTTTCAATAATAATTCCAAAGACTATTAATTTTTTCTTTTATAAAATTTGAAGGGTAGGACTTTCCTCTATCCAGGAAGCTTAGTAAGCATAAATAAATTACCTATTTTATAAATCTCAAGTGGAGAGAAATTACCTGTGTATCTATTTCTATACCACTAGACTTTTCATTTTACAAACTAGAACATCTTGAACTCTTAAGATATCATATCATTACTGCAAAGTTTTATGATTTAAAACTTAAATCATTTAAAATTTGTTCAGTCTCCATTAGAGAAGAACATTCCACGGTATTTCCTTGAAAATGTTATGTAAAATTGAAATGGCATGGAGGCAAAAAATTATGTCTGGATAATTTGATTCAGTCTGAAAGGTGACAGCATTAAACGAGAAAAATATGAAAAGATTTTAAAGCAAAC